>NC_064851.1:89314793-89552293 GCF_024139225.1 Suncus etruscus | reverse complement strand
CTAATGGCATCTTCAAGGCAGAAACAGAGATAAACAGATGGGACTATATTAAACTAGGAAGTATCTGCACCTCAAATGATATAGTGCCTAGGATACATAAGTTACCCACAAAATGGAAGAAACTATTCAACCAATATACATCAGATAAGGGACTAATATCTAAGATATACAACTTAGTGACAGAACTTAACAAAAAAATCTAACCCCATCAAAAAGTAAGGAGAAAAAAATGAACGATTTATTGAAGTAGAAATACAAATGGCCAAAAGACACATGAAAAAATCTTGTAAATAACTAATTATCAGAGAAATGCAAATCAAAGCAATAATGAGGTACCATCTCATGCCACAAAGACTGGCACATATCACAAAGAAAAAGAACAATCAGTGTTGGTGGGGATGTGGGGAGAAAGGAACTCTTATTCACTGCTGGTGGGAATGCCATCTAGTCCACCCTTATAGAAAACAAAATGGAGATTCCTCAAAATCTGTAAATTGAACTCCCATATAATCCTGCTATACCACTTCTAGGGATATACCCTCGGCACACAAAAATACAATACAAATATCCTTTCCTCACACCTATATACATTACAGCACTATTTGCAATAGCCAGACTCTGAAAACAACCCAGATGCCCTTCAACAGATGAATGGCTAAAGACACTGTTTTGCATATACAAAATGGAATATTATGCAACTGTAAGGAGAGATGATGTCATGAAATTTTCCTATACATGGATGGACACGAAAACTACTATGCTGAGTGAAATAAGTCAGAGGGAGAGAAAGACACATAGAATAATCTCATTTGGGGCCGGCGAGGTGGCACTAGAGGTAAGGTGTCTTCCTTGCACGAGCTAGCCAAGGAAGGACCACAGTTCGATCCTCCGGCATCCCATATGATCCCCCGAAAGCCATGGGCAATTTCTGAGCATCAAATGGGTGTGACCCGAAAAACCAAAAAAAAAAAAACTATTTAAAAAAAAAAGAATAGTCTCATTTATCTCTGAGTTTTAAAAATAAGAAAAATAATTCATTTGGAATATGTGAATAGCTTGGGCAACCCTTGTCAAAAGGAATATGGGAGACATCACTTTCCCAACTTTAAACTGTATTACAAAGCTATAGTTATTAAAACAACATGTATTGGAATAAAGACAGACCCTCAGATCAGTGGAATATACGTGATTTTTCAAAGAATGTTCCAAAAATATACAATCAATTAATTATTTATAAAAAGGCAACAAATCTAAAATGGAGCAAGAAAAGCCTCTTCAAGTGATGTTGGCAAACTGATCAGCCACTTGCAAAAACGCAAACTCAGACTCCATCTAACACCATGCACAAAGGTCAAATGTAACTGATTAAAGACCTTGATATCAGACCGAAACCATAAGGTATATAGAACAACACGTAGGTAAAACACTTCATGACATTGATACTAAAGGCTCAAGAAGGAAACAGCACTCTTCAAACAAATGGAAGCAGAGATAAAGAGATGTAATTATATTAAGCTGAGAAGGTCTTAATGATTCTTAGGAGGTTTGATAGAGGACATGCAGAGCCAGCAGTGGAATCCAGGTCATACATGCATACATGTTCCCTAACCCCTGTACTATCTTTCCAATCTCTGGGGCATTTTTACTGCTATCTATTGTCACTTCAAAGAAATATATCATAACATCATCAGTTAAATTAACTTTAGATCTACATAATTTTAAGAGCACAATCATTAATGTGGTATGGAATTTTGTAAAATCATAACCCAAATAGAAAATTTTAAAGTTTTTTAAAGTTTTACCATTTGGATAACCTATCATTTGCTCTGATTTGATCTCATCATTTTGTCTGAGATATCAATTCAAAGGAATTGTTTTTTTCAAGTAATATAGTCAAATGAGAATTATCTGAATTTGATTATTGGAGCATAAATAGTGTAGTTGCATTTGTTCATTTGGTGACAGTGATTTGTAATAATTTTAGCATAATTTTTAGCTATACTACATGTAAACGAGACAAAGATGGCTGGTTATGATAATAAATGCATATGATTTCTGAGAATTATGTGCAAACACTTATATACAATTTTAAGTCGTATTGTAATAAAGTTTGTACATCTAATTGCCACTTTCCTAAATCATGGCTGAGATCTGAGAGTGAAGAAACAAATCTTATTTAATCTTTTTAATGACATAATAACTCAAAAACTAATTTGGTTTTGCCTGGATTGCTCCATAAGCACTAGCCAACACATGAGTCATAATAATCTTCAGGAAATATTTATCAGACATCAGATATGCATAAAAAAGTACCAGACCTCATAAGAGTCTAGATAGCTTTAAGTTCAATTTTATTTTAAATATGAAGAAAAGAGGTTTTTCTCTGTAATGCCAGACATGGATGTTGTAAAATATAAAAAAGAACATTATATGAGATCATGTGTTGTCTGCAACCAGCCAGTCCAAAATGAATACCTTGGAAGCTTTTATCAAGTTGTTTGTCAAGGTGTGTGTTCCAACCAGCTCCTATCAGAACTCCTGTAAATTTTTATTTAAAATGCAACATCCAAAAGTTAATCTCAACTTCACATTTAACTAGTTTTTTTCTGGGTTCTATGGACTAATGCTGGCAGTCACAATTTCAAGCTACAAATAAGTGAAAGCCCCATTATTAGCAGAAGAAATAATGAATTAATAAGCAAGTTAAGACAAGCACATATATATTATTTTCTGTGTTTTTGTTCCTACTTAAGATTTAAGCACAAGTTAAAACATTGTTTGGATCACTTTGAAAATAGAGACTATCCTTTCACATAACCCATTGTAAGCAATAAGCCATACAGCTGAATCTTTTAGAAATAGATCCACATTAGGTTTTTTTCCATGTAATTCCTTCTTATTGAGGGAGTCTCAACAAGTACTAACTTCAATTATCCTTGTTTTTATTTGGAGGTTGCTTCTTTGCTTTCTTCTCCTGATAACTGCTTTTATTATGAAGTCATTTCTCAAATTATTCTTTTGTTCTTGTTGACTTTTCAAATGCCTGCTTCTTGCACAGACCACATAGAATTCTTTTTCTTTTTTTAAACACCATGATTACAAACATGAGAGTTCTATTTTAAATCTGTGTCATGTAAATATATAAGATGTTCATTTAAATGACTTCTGAAAAAATCTTCATTTTCATCCCAATCACTAGTTTTTTTACATTCTTTGAAAAAATTACTCTTAGATTTGTTTGCTCCATCTTATTGTGATCACATAATCCCCTTATAACATACCATTGTTTACTGAATATATTAATGTAGAATTGTGTCACAGATTCATTTAATTCCCCTGTTGAATGCAAATTACCATGAAACCTTCAGAAACAGTGATAGATGTATAACTTTTAAAAAAATGTTGCCGCATTCTGGGATATTTTGGCTTTAGGCTATAAGCACACATTAATACATAATCTTGCAAACAGGGCAATAAAATGTACTACTTTTTCAAGAGCATTTTTTCCAAATATTTGGCACCTGAGAGTTTTTGTTTGCTTGTTTCATTTTGTATTGTAACTTTCCTGGAAGAAGTAAGTGAATAAATTTCATACACAGAATTTTTGTTGTTGTTGTTGTTGTTGTTGTTGTTGATTTCTTTGGTCTATTTCTTTTTTATTTTGACCAAAGTGGATTACAAATTTTTGACTGTAATATTTTAGGTACATAGCAAAATTGAATCGGGGCATTCCCACCACCAATGTTGTCCTCTCTCCACCCTTGTTCCCAGCATGCATCCCATATCTCCCTCCTTTACCACCCGGGATGCTAGTATAAGTGATCCCCTCTGTGTCTAGCATGTTGTAGATTGGGTATCGATTCTGTTGTCATTGGTTTGGGACTTGGTGTTTAAGTCTGATCATTTTTTAATTTCTACTTAATATTCATATGACTGGTCTTGCTACCCGCCATTATTTCCCCCTCAATTTGTGAGGCAGAACAAGATAGTTCAAGTTATGTGGTTCTATTTGAAGAAAATAAAAATAATTAAATTAAAATGGGGCAAAAATTAAACAAGCAAAAAATTGAGAGAAGTCCTTCTAGAGGCTATAAATATCAATTTAAGTAAAGAAAGGGAAAGAGGAAGAAAAACATAACAACAATACTAAAAAAAATTTAAAAATTCAAACAAAAAACTCGAAAAGCACCACAGCAATAAAGACACCAACTGCACAATAACCATGGTCCTGAAATAAAAACAAAACAAAGCACATAAAGAACCCACAGGAAAAAAAACAAACAACAAAAAACAATAACAAAGTAAAAAAAATAATTTGTGCTTCTCTTTTTTTCTTGCATAGGCACAGTAGATATTGGTGAGATTAGAAAGGGAATGCTCTTGGCCTAAACAGTGTTTGGAAACCTGTGGCTCACGAGCCACATGTGGCTCCTTACACTTTTAATGTGGTTCTTCTGTGTGCTGGGCAGCCGTTCCAGGAGTCAGTACTCTGCTCCTAGCCTCTGTCAGTGCGCGCCTTGTGTGGCTCTCAAAATAAATTTCAATCGTGGTTTTGGCAAGATTTGGCTCAGTTGCTGACCACTGGAAACATACAGGCTTTCTCCGCCCTTGAAGTACACTGTCATGGAAATAACTACAGGATTTGTACAAGTTCTTTTACTCTTCCCTAGGTCCTATTGTAGTGTCTGGAAACTTTTCCCTCTATCGTGGATGCAAAATCATGCCTCTGTAGCTAGATATCTTGGTATTTGCACAGGTCAAAGGATGGACCTAAGGATGGAGTCTTTCTTTACAGTTCTAGGAGTTCTGTTCCATCACTGTTGTCTTAATCAGTCTTCTTTAGTTGGTTGTCTTGGGTTTTTATAGGATAAAAACATAGGTAAAGCATAGGATGGAGTCTTTTATTATGTTTCCAGAAGATCTGCTCCATTGCAGTTGTCTCAGTCAGTCCTCTGGAGTTAGAGATCTTGGTTGTTGTTCAGATCATAGACCAAGGCCTAGTCTAGGGTCTTTTTTTATTGGTCCCAGAATAAATTCTGCTCAGTCATGGTTGTCACAGTCAGTCTTCTCTAGATAGCAAACTTGGCTTTTGTACAAATCAAAGAAGGACATGTTTCTGATTTCATTTTATCATTAGGAGGTGAGGTAAGACAACCTGCTCTTAGACCAAGTTGCTGCCATTTCCTCATTGTCAGGAGATTATATCAAAACTGGTGCGTGTTGGTGTCAGAGTAGTATTAAGAATGTCCCATGGGGACAGAGAGATAGTGTGAAAATAGGGTGATCACCTTGCATGTAGAAGGATGGTGGTTCGAATCCTGGCATCCTGGAATCCCTTTCAAGAAGGTTATAGTGACGAAAACAGAAGGTAAAGCAACAAGAAATTTTGAATTAATTCTGATCACTTCTCACAACTAATTTTCATCTTAATTAAAGTTTGCCAAGGTTAAATTAACTTAAGGAAATTGATTAATACAACTTTTTTATTAAGAGATAACTTAGGGGGCTGGAGAAATAGCAAGGAGGTAAGGTGTTTGCCTTCCTGCAGAAGGTGGTTCGAATCCCAGCATCCCATATGGTCCCCCGAGCCTGCCAGGAGCGATTTCTGAGTGTAAAGCTAGGAGTAACCCCTGAGCACTGTTATATGTGACCCAAAAAAACAAAAAGAAAAAACAAAAACAAAAAAAAATAAGAATGTCCCAGAGGGAGATTGGTTCTTGGAGTTGATGCAGAGAACCTTGTTGGTTCTATGTCTGGGATTAAGAGTTCGGGTTGGACGGTCATTGTCTAATCACCTAGAAACTAAATTGGGTCCACATGACATATGTTCAAGGTGAGAGGTGCCACTGTATTATAAAGTGTATGAGTTCTTAACCCTAGTAGATAAGAGCTTGTTTATATATGTAAGATGTCCCCATTTTTAGTATGCTTTTGCAAGAAGAAATGGTGCTGTATTATATAACTGGTGCATTTGGGAATAAGAGTGTCAGGCTCCATCATCTCTGTGCCCTGGTTTTGACCTGAGCTATTATCCCAGGCAAAACTTTTTCTTTTAGGTTTTTGTATCAAGCAGAACCAAATCAGGTGGAGTTAAGGAAGAAAAGAAAACAGAAACAAGACATATATATGTATATATATGTACACATACTCACATATATAAAGGAAAAAATAAATAAAAATAAGTTTAAAAATATTAATGAAACAAAGTGTTGCAGGAGTCTACCTTACATTTATGGATAAACAGGTTAAGAGGTAGTATTATAGAAGCCTTAAACTTAAAAAGGAAATATAGGCTTCCCCATTGTCTTTTGAGATATTCTTGTTGGGGGTGGAATACAGGACACATTTTCATCACACACACCCTGGTCTTGTTGAATTTGAGAAATGATTTGTGGCAGAAAGGGTTCGGGTAACATTCTTGCACTGGGGATCCTTCGGGAGCTGAGTCCAGTATCAAACAACAGTCCACATTTTTGGGGGGTTAGAAGGGGGGCCACAGAACATGAATCAGAATGGGGTGTTGGTTGTAGTTTTTTTGCCAGGGATGAGATGTGGGGCTGAGTGGGTGTCCCTTTGCTTGAGAGCTGGGTGATGGCTTATTGGAGCAGGAGGTCAGTCTAGATACCTAATGGGTTAAGAACTGAGGGTAAAAAGTCTTAATAAGGCGGGATATCAGATTGGGAATGTGGGGTGAAGGGATAGTAGAATTTCTGAAGGGGGGAGGAGGGATAGTATATAGGAGGGGCTATATACACTATAGGCATGGATTGTTTACAATTTAGGTTTGGCTCTCATAGAAGAG
Source organism: Suncus etruscus (assembly GCF_024139225.1). NCBI lineage: Eukaryota > Metazoa > Chordata > Mammalia > Eulipotyphla > Soricidae > Suncus > Suncus etruscus. The sequence goes on along the minus strand of NC_064851.1, from coordinate 89,545,491 downwards.
TCCTCTCTCTATGAACTCATGACCACATAAAAACATACAAAGGTGATCTGTTCTTAAGCTGTTGTTAAAGGTCTGACCCTAGTAGGATGGGTCTGAGCTCTGAAGGACGGGTTGAATAAAGATAAATAATTAGTTTAGGTATAAATTAAGAAAAAGAGGAAGGGAGAGCAAAAATATAAGAGAGAACAGAAAAATAATATATAATAATAAATATAGTAAAAAATAAGATAAAAATTAATAAATCAACTAAGCGAGATTGGGTCAGTGCATCTGAGTTGGGAGGTTTTCCCAGTTTCTAGGCATTTTGTCAGTTATGGGGTTGGGCCTTCCTAAATGAAGGTTTCAGGGTAATATAATGACTGCAGCAATTTAGGGTACACATAGGTTTTGCGTCTCGAGTACTAAACAATGTGTTAATAAGGCCTATCTGTATAGGTGGCTACCCTATGTAGTATTGTCTGCTGCATCTTATGTATCAAAATTCCTTTCCTAAAGAGAAAGTAACAGTGTGGGTTTTATTTGACATAGATTTAATTGATGAGGAGGAGGTAGAAGAAGAAAGGGGAGAAAAAAAGAAGTAGTGAGAAGAGAGAGAAAGGAAATATTAATTTGCCCAAACATGTTCGATGAGTAGGTCCTGTAATATAAGTCTGTGGTTTGCAGTTGACTGTTTCAGTGATCTGGATGATCATATGCTTCAGGTCCTAATAGATGACATAAACCAGAGAAAAGGGGTATATTGGAGTGCTTTATCAAGACATTTTCATAATGCAACTGAATATGGTATTTAGTGTGACTGAGCACTGAGGTGTCAAATTAGGGTGTCCACCCTTTGTATCCAAAAACCCCCTATGGACAAAGAAGATGAGAGGTTATTTTAAATCTAATAAGATTAAGGCATTAAAACACATTGTTATGAAACACTTTCTCTGTAGTCTCTGGCTTCCAATCATATTCTTCACCTGTAATCATGTATAAGTTCCCTAAGACATTATTATAAGCCTTTGCAGTAAAAGGTTGTCTTTGCTTCATTTCAAGTTCTTGCCTCTTTTGTCAAATATTAGTGGCAGTATATTTGGGGGTTCATCTCTGGATATTCTATTTTAACCCACTGATCTGAGACTCTGTCTTTGTTCCAGTACCATGCTGTTTTGATCACTATGGCTTTATAGTAAGGTTTAAGGTTAAGTAAAGAGATGCCACCCAACTTCCAGTTTTTCAGTATGTAACCTGGGTCTCTTTTGGTTCCAGATAAATTTTATAATTGATTGTTTTAAATCCTTGAAAAATGATGTCTGAATTATGATAGGGATTGCATTGCATCTATATAGAAGTTTAGGTAAGACACTCAATTTGATGATGTTCATTCTATCTACTACCCATGAGCATGGAATATTCTTCCATTACCTTAGGTCCTCTTCAATTTTTTCTTAAGTGTTTTTGAAGTTTTCATAGTATAGGTCCTTCACTTCTCTTGTAAGATTGATACCTAGGTACTTAATATTTTTGGATACTATTTTAAATGGGGTTGTCTCCTTAATCTCTCTCTCCTCTAATTTGTTATTTGTATAGAGGAATGCTACTGTCTTTTGTGTATTGACTTTGTAGCTGGCCACTTTGCTGTATTGGTTAAGTGTTTCTAGGAGTTTTACTGTGTACTCTTTAGGGTTTTTGATGTATATCATCATATCATCTGAAAAAAGAGATAGTTTGAGTTCCTCTTTCCCTATTTGGATTCCTTTGATTCCCTTCTCTTGTTTGATTGCTATTGAATAAAAGTGGAGAGAGAAGACAGTCTTGCCTAGTTCCTGACCTTAGTGGAAATGCTTTCAGGTTTTTGTAATTAAGGATAATGTTGGCTGTGGGCTTTTTATACATAGCTGTAACTATCATGAGGAAGGCTTCTTCTCAGGGATTACTCCTGGCTATGTGCTCAGAAATCGCTCACTCGGGGGACCATATACACCAGGGATCAAACCCAATTCCATCCTTGGTCAGTCACAGGCAAGGCAAATACCCTACCACTGCGCTATTGCTCATTGCCCCTAATCATCTATCTTTTAATGTTGCTATATGGAAGAGTTTGAAAATAGATGTTATTGTGGAATACCATCTACTATAAGCTAGGAATGAAGAAAACTTGAGTTCTATACTTAGTTCTATTATTAACCTGTGGTTGGAACAAGTGCTTGAAGTCTTCACATCTCAGTTTTCTCATCTGTGAAATAACAAGTGTGAATATCCCAGGTGAAGAAGCTAAATAGATACCCTGTGGGAGACATCTATGTTGATGCTAATGCATAAAATAATAATAAGGGATAGGGATTCACCACCACACCCAACAGAGAGATTTGTATCCCACCATACCACAAGATTCCACCACACCCAATTTACAAAACATTAAAAACCTTAGTTTCTTTCTTTAACTTTTTGACTTTATTTATTGATTAATTGATTGATTGGTTGTTGGACCACACCCAGTATTGTTCAGAGGTTACTGCTGGCTCTGCACTCAGAAATTACTCCTGGCAGGTGAGGGACCATATGGGTGCTGGAAATCAAATTGGGCACCCCCCAGGTTGGCTACATACAGGGCAAATGCCCTACTGCTTGATATCTCTCCAGCCCCAAACCTCAGTTTCTTCTAATGTAAATGGAACTATTTTTTTTTTTCTTAACAGAGGACATCTACAGGAGGAGGTGAGTCACTTAATCTTCCTTATCCTCTATTTTTCTTTTTTTTATTTATTTTTTTTATTTAAACACCTTGATTACATACATGATTGTGTTTGGGTTTCAGTCATAAAAGGAACACCACCCATCACCAGTGCAACATTCCCATCACCCAAGTCCCAAATCTCCCTCCTCCCCACTCAACCCCCGCCTGTACCCTAAACAGGCTCTACATTTCCCTCATACATTCTCAATATTAGGACAGTTCAAAATGTAGTTATTTCTCTAACTAAACTCATCACTCTTTGTGGTGAGCTTCCTGAGGTGAGCTGGAACTTCCAGCTCTTTTCTCTTTTGTGTCTGAAAATTATTATTAAAAGGGTGTCTTTCTTTTTTCTTAAAACTCATAGATGAGTGAGACCATTCTGCATTTTTCTCTCTCTCTCTGACTTATTTCACTCAGCATAATAGATTCCATGTACATCCACGTATAGGAAAATTTCATGACTTCATCTCTCCTGACAGCTGCATAATATTCCATTGTGTATATGTACCACAGTTTCTTTAGCCATTCGTCTGTTGAAGGGCATCTTGCTTGTTTCCAGAGTCTTGCTATGGTAAATAGAGCTGCAATGAATATAGGTGTAAGGAAGGGGTTTTTGTATTATATTTTTGTGTTCCTAGGGTATATTCCTAGGAGTGGTATAGCTGGATCGTATGGGAGCTCGATTTCCAGTTTTTGGAGGAATCTCCATATCGCTTTCCATAAAGGTTGAACTAGACAGCATTCCCACCAGCAGTGGATAAAAGTTCCTTTCTTTCCACATCCCCGCCAACACTGTTGATTCTCATTCTTTGTGATGTGTGCCATTCTCTGGGGTGTGAGGTGGTATCTCATCGTTGTTTTGATTTGCATCTCCCTGATGATTAGTGATGTGGAACATTTTTTCATGTGTCTTTTGGCCATGTGTATTTCTTCTTTGTCAAAGTGTCTGTTCATTTCTTCTCCCCATTTTTTGATGGGGTTAGATGTTTTTTTCTTGTAAAGTTCTGTCAGTGCCTTGTATATTTTGGAGATTAGCCCCTTATCTGATGGGTATTGGGTGAATAGTTTCTCCCACTCAGTGGGGGGCTCTTGTATCCTGGGCACTATTTCCTTTGAGGTGCAGAAGCTTCTCAGCTTAATATATTCCCATCTGTTAATCTCTGCTTTCACTTGCTTGGAGAGTGCAGTTTCCTCCTTGAAGATGCCTGTAATGTCCTGTAGTGTTTTGCCTATGTGCTGTTCTATATATCTTATGGTTTTGGGGCTGATATCGAGGTCTTTAATCCATTTGGATTTTACCTTTGTACATGATGTTAGCTGGGGGTCTAAGTTTAATTTTTTGCAAGTGGCTATCCAATTGTGCCAACACCACTTGTTGAAGAGGCTTTCCCTGCTCCATTTAGGATTTCCTGCTCCTTTATCAAAAATTAGATGGTTGTATCTCTGGGGAACATTTTCTGAGTATTCAAGCCTATTCCACTGATCTGAGGACCTATCCTTATTCCAATACCATGCTGTTTTGATAACTGTTGCTTTGTAGTACAGTTTAAAGTTGGGAAAAGTAATTCCTCCCATATTCTTTTTCCCAATGATTGCTTTATCTATTCGAGGGTGTTTATTGTTCCAAATGAATTTCAAAAGTGTCTGATCCACTTCTTTGAAGAATGTCATGGGTATCTTTAGAGGGATGGCATTAAATCTGTATAATGCCTTAGGGAGTATTGACATTTTGATGATGTTAATCCTGCCAATCCATGAGCAGGGTATGCGTTTCCATTTCCGTGTGTCCTCTCTTATTTCTTGGAGCAGAGTTTTATAGTTTTCTTTGTATAGGTCCTTCACATATTTAGTCAAGTTGATTCCAAGATATTTGAGTTTGTGTGGCACTATTGTGAATGGGGTTGTTTTCTTAATGTCCATTTCATCCTTATTACTATTGGTATATAGAAAGGCCATTGATTTTTGTGTGTTAATTTTGTAGTCTGCCACCTTGCTATATGAGTCTATTGTTTCTAGAAGCTTTTTGATAGAGTCTTTAGGGTTTTCTAAGTAGAGTATCATGTCATCTGCAAACAGTGAGAGCTTGACTTCTTCCTTTCCTATCTGGATTCCCTTGATATCCTTTTCTTGCCTAATCGCTATAGCAAGTACTTCCAGTGCTATGTTGAATAGGAGTGGTGAGAGAGGACAGCCTTGTCTTGTGCCAGAATTTAGAGGGAAAGCTTTCAGTTTTTCTCCATTGAGGATAATATTTGCCACTGGCTTGTGGTAGATGGCCTTCACTATATTGAGAAAGGTTCCCTCCATTCCCATCTTGCTGAGAGTTTTGATCAAGAATGGGTGTTGGACCTTATCAAATGCTTTCTCTGCATCTATTGATATGATCATGTGGTTTTTATTTTTCTTGTTATTGATGATGTGTATTATGTTGATAGATTTACGGATGTTAAACCAGCCTTGCATTCCTGGGATGAAACCTACTTGATCGTAGTGGATGATCTTCTTAACGAGGCATTGAATCCTATTTGCCAGGATTTTGTTGAGGATCTTTGCATCTGCATTCATCAGTGATATTGGTCTGTAATTTTCTTTTTTGGTAGCGTCTCTGTCTGGTTTAGGTATCAAGGTGATGTTGGCTTCATAAAAGCTATTTGGAAGTGTTTCTGTTTGTTCAATTTCATGAAAGAGTCTTGCTAAGATTGGCAGTAGTTCCTCTTGGAAAGTTTGATAGAATTCATTAGTGAATTCATCTGGACCTGGGCTTTTGTTTTTCGGCAGACATTTGATTACTGTTTTAATTTCATCAATGGTGATGGGGGTGTTTAGATATGCTACATCCTCTTCCTTCAATCGTGGAAGATTATAAGAGTCCAAGAATTTATCCATTTCTTCCAGGTTCTCATTTTTAGTGGCGTAGAGTTTTTCAAAGTAGTTTCTGATTACCCTTTGAATCTCTGTCATATCAGTAGTGATCTCTCCTTTTTCATTCCTGATACGAGTTATCAAGTTTCTCTCTCTCTTTCTTTGTTAGGTTTGCCAGTGGTCTATCAATCTTGTTTATTTTTTCAAAGAACCAACTTCTGCTTTCGTTGATCTTTCGGATTGTTTTTTGAGTTTCCACTTCGTTGATTTCTGCTCTCAGCTTTGTTATTTCCTTCTGTCTTCCTATTCTTGGGTCCTTTTGTTGAGCATTTTCTAGTTCTATTAGCTGTGTCATTAAGCTACTCAGGTAAGCTCCTTCTTCCTTCCTGATGTGTGCTTGCAAAGCTATAAATTTTCCTCTCAGTACTGCTTTTGCTGTGTCCCATAAGTTCTGAGAGTTTGTGTCTTTATTGTCATTTGTTTCCAGGAACCTTTTGACTTCCTCCTTGATTTCATCTCGGACCCACTGGTTATTGAGCATGAGGCTGTTTAACTTCCAGGTGTTAAAGTTTTTCTTCTGAGTCCCTTTGGAATTCACAAATAATTTCAGAGCCTTGTGGTCAGCGAAGGTAGTCTGCAAAATTTCTATCCTCTTGATCTTATGGAGGTATGTTTTATGTGCCAGCATGTAGTCTATCCTGGAGAATGTCCCATGTACATTGGAGAAGAATGTGTATCCAGGTTTCTGGGGATGGAGTGTCCTATATATATCCACTAGGCCTCTTTCTTCCATTTCTCTCCTCAGGTCTAGTATACTCTTGTTGGGTTTCAGTCTGGTTGACCTGTCCAGTGTTGACAAAGCCGTGTTAAGGTCCCCCACAATTATTGTGTTGTTGTTGATATTATTTTTCAGATTTGTCAACAGTTGTATTAAATATTTTGCTGGCCCCTCATTCGGTGCATATATGTTTAGGAGAGTGAATTCTTCCTGCTCTACGTACCCCTTGATTAATATAAAATGTCCGTCTTTGTCCCTTACAACCTTCCTGAGTATAAAGTTTGCATTATCTGATATTAGTATGGCCACTCCAGCTTTTTTATGGGTGTTGTTTGCTTGGATAATTTTTCTCCAGCCTTTTATTTTGAGTCTATGTTTGTTCTGACTATTCAGGTGCGTTTCTTGTAGGCAGCAGAAGGTTGGATTGAGTTTTTTGATCCATTTAGCCACTCTGTGTCTCTTAACTGGTGCATTTAGTCCATTGACGTTGAGAGAAAGAATTGTCCTGGGATTTAACGCCATCTTTATTTCAAAATTTGGTGTGTCTTTTGGGTAGTCTTGTCTTAGATTAGGTCTTTCAGTTTTTCTCTTAAGACTGGTTTTGTGTCTGTGAAGTTTCTGAGCTGTTTTTTGTCTGTGAAACCATGTATTCTTCCATCAAACTGGAAAGTGAGTTTTGCTGGGTATAGTATTCTGGGTGAAGCATTCATTTCATTCAGTCTTGTCACAATATCCCACCACTGCTTTCTGGCATTGAGTGTTTCTGGTGACAGGTCTGCTGTAAATCTCAGGGAAGCTTGCTTGAACATGATTTCCCCTTTTGATCTTGCTGTTTTCAGAATTCTGTCTCTATCTGTGGGATTTGTCGTTGTGACTAGGATGTGTCTTGGGGTGGTTTTTCTGGGGTCTCTTTTGGTTGGTACTCTTCGGGAATGCAGGATTTGATCACATATATTCTTTAGCTCTGGAAGTTTCTCTTTAATGATGTTCTTGACCATTGATTCTTCCTGGAAATTTTCTTCCTGGGTCTCTGGGACTCCAATGATTCTTAAGTTGTTTCTGTTGATCTTATCATAGACTTCTATTTTCATCTGTTCCCATTCTTTGACTAATTTTTCCATTGTCTGCTCATTTGCTTTAAGTTTTTTGTCCAATCTCTCCTGCTGTATGGAATTGTTATGTATCTCATCTTCCACAGCACCAAGTCTATTCTCAGCTTCTGATACCCTGTCCCAGAGCTTATCCATTTTGTCATTCACTTCGTTTACTGACTTTTTCAGTCCTGTTAGTTGGCATGTTATTTCAGTTTGGAGTTTTGTCATTTCTGCCTTCATATTTTCTTGGTTCTTATTAGTGTTCTGTTCAACTCGATCCATGGTTTCTTGGAGTCTGTTGAGCACCTTCCATATTGCTAGTCTAAAGTCCTTATCTGAGAGGTTGATTAGTTGTTCAGTCATTATCTGGTCCTCAGAATTGTCATCTTCATTCTCTATGTCTGATGCTGGCCTGCGTTGTTTCCCCATTGTCACACTTGTATTGTGGGTTTTTCTACGTGTTGTGGTGGTATTCATTGTCTATATGATGTAGGCAGCACACTCCTCTGGCTCCTCCCTTTCTGGATGGGCTGACTTGCCTCTAAGGGAGGGGAGTCCTCCGTGGATGAAGCCTCACACTGGGTCAAATCTTAGGCCCGAGCATGCAACAGAGAAGACAGTCCAGAGAGAAATGTGTGCTTCTGTGATATAGCGCCGTTCTTAGTGTGATTTTTCCTTCTTGTTGCAATGGAGTTCTTTCCTTAGAAAGAGTGCACGGCCGCGTAGCGAAGCGGAGCGGCCGTGCTCCTCTGAGCCTCTTTTTGCCCCACTCGCAAGAGTTTCACGCAAGAGGACAGTAGACAGACATAGACAGGTCACACTCACAGTCTTTCACAGTTGAGCCCCACTGGGCCGGTGTACTTTCGCGGATTTTCCCCGCCTGGTGTCACACACAGGGAGCCAGGTTTTGCAAAGCTTAGCCGGTTTTTATGCTCTGAAGTCCCTCCCTGAAAATGTAAATGGAACTATTGATGCCAATTCCCCAATGTTTAAAATAATACATGTAAAAGCTACTGTGCTCTGATGATAGGATTATGACCACAGCATAATTCATGACTCCAGTCCTAATTGTCAACACTTACTTTCCTATAAAAAGAAGTCATCGGGAGCTGGAGAGATAGCATGGAGGTAAGGTGTTGCCCTGCATGCAGCAGGTCGGTGGTTTAAATACTGGCATCCCATATGGTCCCCCGAACCTGCCATGAGCGATTTCTGAGTGTAGAGCCAGGAGTAACCCCTGAGCGCTGCCTGGTGTAACCCCCCAAAAAATAAAAACAAACAAACAAAATTTAGGGAAAAAAAAGAAGTAATCTCCCCTTTACTTGAAAATGCCTCCAGCTTGCTTTGTTTTAAAATACATTCACTATTATTTTGTTTGTTATTTCCAATACCATAGTCTTTTTCTGGATACAGTTCTTTAATCACGCTGCTTCAAAAATATCTTATTGCTCATCTTCCAAGGTCAGACTGTATCACTTATTTTTCAACATGAGAAGTCAAAAATATCCAGTTTTGTCTTCACACTTCTATCATGCACTCTTTGAAGATTTTTTTCCCACTTTTTTAATTGAAGAGCAAGAGCTTTTCATGGAAGAAACAGATCGACCTGCATGATAGTTGTATTAGTTAAAACATTCTTGTCAATTGTGTCATTGATGTATTCGAATCATCCAGTATAAATAAAACAGTGGCTTTGACTTTAAAACCTCTTTTAAACTGAAGTAAAAGTTCATCTCAGAGTAGCTTTGGAAACTAAAAAAAAAAAAAATCAATTTTATGTACGAGGATGGATTGCTGAATAATTTGTGAAAGAGCCAGGATTTATCCAAGATGAGCTTGTATGTTTGAAAATGACATGGAGTAACTTAAAACTGATCACATCTAAAGAAAAGTATTTGATTTTGATTGAAAGTCCACTTAACAGCCCCTGGACAAAAAAAAAAAAAGAAGGAAGTAAGGAAGGAAGGAAGGAAGGAAGGAAGGAAGGAAGGAAGGAAGGAAGGAAGGAAGGAAGGGAGGGAGGGAGGGAGGAAGGAAGGAAGGGAGGGAGGGAGGAAGGGAGGGAGGGAGGAAGGGAGGGAGGGAGGGAGGAAGGGAGGGAGGGAGGAAGGGAGGGAGGGAGGAAGGAAGGAAGGAAGGAAGGAAGGAAGGAAGGGAGGGAGGAAGGAAGGAAGGAAGGAAGGAAGGAAGGAAGGAAGGAAGGAAGGAAGGGAGGGAGGGAGGGAGGGAGGGAGGGAGGGAGGAAGGGAGGGTGGGAGGGAGGGTGGGAGGGAGGAAGGGAGGGAGGAAGGTTGGGAGGGAGGGAGGGAGGAAGGAAGTGTGGGAGGGAGGAAGGGAGGGAGGGAGGAAGGGAGGGAGGAAGGAAGGAAGGGAGGGAGGAAGGAAGGAAGGGTGGGAGGGAGGAAGGGAGGGAGGGAGGGAGGGAGGAAGGAAGGAAGGAAGGAAGGAAGGAAGGAAGGAAGGAAGGAAGGAAGGAAGGAAGGAAGGAAGGAAGGAAGGAAGGAAGGAAGGAAGGAAGGAAGAAAGGAAGGAAGGAAGGGAGGGAGGGAGGGAGGGAGGGAGGGAGGGAGGGAGGGAGGAAGGGAGGAAGGGTGGTAGGGAGGAAGGAAGGGAGGAAGGGAGGGAGGAAGGGAGGAAGACACACATTTCAAAAACAAACCACAACTGAAAAAAGTCTTAGTTTCTTTCCCTTTAGATCACAACTTACCTGAGAATCAACTCTTTTTTTTCTGGAATTTTCTCCACAATAAAGTAAGATATCTGAAAAGTGGCTAATAACTTTGCTCCCAGATTCTTTCTACCTAGCAGAGTACTCATCATTCTCCACCCCTCCCTTCTCCCTCTGCATACCAATCTCTTGCCATCACCTCTTGAAATCACCTTGCCAGAAATGACCACCCTAGTCTGACTCTACTCTTCTAGAAATATAGCTTCTCCTATTTCAGTCTTAATTTATGTCTCTGACCTGTTTGCTTCTCCCACCAATTTGTTCATGCTTCTGCTAAACTCCAAACTCCTAACTACATGTATTATATCACTTGAGTGTCATTTGTTTTCACACATTTATTCCTTCCACAAACATCTATTAAATACCTAGAATTTTCTTGACATTCTCCTATGTCCTAGAGATTCAGCAAAGTATAAGGTTAGTTGTATTTATACTTTAATAAAACTAGGGGTAAAGCAAATGCAAAATTTTTTTTATTTTTAAACTTTTTTTAAATTGCTCTAAATATAAATAAGTGTCTTTGGTACCTGGAAACTATTTGACAATCCAGTTGTTTCTTCCTTTCTGCACAAAGGAGTCCATTGAAGGGCATTGGTAATATGTAAATAAATGCCTTAAAAAGAAGGAAGAGTTAATCTCACACTTTTGTTCAAACAATAGAAATATAATTTCCATCTTAAGTTTGCCTGTCAAGGAGCATAGCCCCTTCTAGGCCCTGCTAACTCCAAGTGGTACTTTGATCCACAAATTTGAATACACATTCTATTTTGAGCAGCAAATCTAGTGTTCACCTTAACTGTGAGATACCTAATTATAAGCTGTCAAATTTTTCATCACTGTACTTGCAAAAGCAAACTCACCAAAAATAGGCCACTTTTATCATCTTTAGTAGGCTCAAAATATATCATTTGTCTCAGGGAAAGCCCACAGGAATCCAAGTTGTATTTTTTTTTCCTGTAATTGTTTGTGGACTACATGTGATAAGACTACATGAAGATAAGACCAACACACACTGACTATTCTCTATTAATCCTTGACTTGATTGTTTTGTTTTGGAGAAGATTTTTTGCTAGTTTATGATGGTGACCATAGTTAAATGTTTTTTAGCACTGAGGCTGTCTTCTTTGGATCAATAAAATCCTTGAAGGGTATTGTCTATGAAGAAAATGACAAAGACCTTCTTCCCTGTAGTGACAACTGCTTTTTATAATGTTCTCTAGTAAAAGCATGATGATTCAAAAACTAAGGTAAATTTGTTAATAATGGGGATTTGGGGTGTTTGGCTTTAGGGATCTATATCTGGTGGTACCCAAGACTTACTCCTGGCTCTGTACTCAGAGATCACTCCTAGAGGTGCTCAGGGAGCTACATGAAGTGCCAAGAAACCAAACCCAGGTTGACATCCAAGGCAAACCTCTTACTTACTACCACTCTCACTCCAACAATGCTATTTTTATGTATAATTTTTACAAGTTCATCTTTCTTTCCCCAAACAGGCCTTACTTCAGACATTTTAACAAATGACAAAAATAACTGATTTAAATTTTCACTCTCATCAACCTTTACTTGTCTCTATCCACTAGGGGAAGTACTCATATAAATGAGCGAATAATAGAGAAAGAAAAACAATTAATCTTCGAGAGATTAATCAGTCTCTAGAAAATTTGAAAGTGACTTTTGTCATGGTTATAAATCAATATACAGGATTTCTTTATGCACTAAATAAAAACCATATAGTATGTCGAACCCATGATTAAAGAGTAAATATATATAATGAATTTTAACAGGATATTGAATTTATTTTGTTTTTATTAAAGAAATATATGGGATAGATTGTTTTCTTCTTTCTAGTTCCTTAATACAAGGATGATTACATTAATAAGTCTCAAAATTTCCACATTGTGTATCTGGGCTTTTAACCTCTCCCAAAGATCAGATAAAGATTGCCAAACCAAAAAAGCATTCTTGGCTTACATATACATAGCTTATTCTTTAAATAGGAGTTTCAGCACGTCTAGGCAGAAGTAAAAACTTCCCCCAGAGTCTTTATCTATTGATTAACTGTGGAGGATATTCTGTTTAAAATGAATCTTGAATATTCTCTAAAATAAATGTTTCATTCTATTTTAGAGTAAAGGGTTTAAAAGGGAAAATGAGACATATGCATACCTCCCTCCCCTACAAATATAAACATCACAGTTTTGCCCAGGATAGTTCTAAATCAATCTAGAAGCAGGAAAAAAAAGTCAATTTGCCAATAAGATTTTTTTTCCATCTGCGATGGAAGACCAAGGGCCAATGACTACACTACTGGGCAGAGGTTACTTGGCAGCAGTACATATCTGGAACTTCCCTGCAGTCTTTGGCTAAACTGATGTGTCCCACATCTAAAAATGGAGGTAAAGCCTTCCTTTGTCTGGGTTTCTCCATACTCCTCAATAGTAGGTATCACAGTAAGAAGCAATTATTCCACAGATAGAATTCTTCCAGTTTCCTTTTTTGATTGTTGTCTTTGTGATTATAATTGAACTATCGGCCAGCAATACAGCAACTACTCTTGCCAAAACATTTAATACAGATAAGTAATGCCTAAGTGATGGGAGACATATACAGCAAACAGACCGTGGGGAAATGCCAATGGCAGTTTTGAAGTTAACAACTGTGACATACTATTTATCTGAGCCAGGAATTGGAAAGTCCCAAGGTAGAGAGATGAGGAGACCAGAGACAAAAGCAACAGAGCAGGAAGTCTTCTACAGCAGATGTCCAAGTGTGAAGTGAGCACAGAGGGAGGAATGGTTCAACTGAGCCTGAATCATGGGGATGATGTAGCAATTGCTGGGACACCACTAGAAGCATAATAATGGGAAACACCCTGGCTTCTTTCTGTCTTCTAACTTACCACAGTGCCACCCATTAGTTAAGACTAGTAGGAAAATAAGGCAAGAGAATCTGAAAATTGAAGTTGCTTGAGATGCAGAGCTACCCAGAAGAAGTTCAAGAAATTGTGAAAAACAGGCAAATGTCCTCAAAAGCAGCTACAGCTAGAATTGCCATTTTTGGTCTTTGCTTAGCTTGAAGGTCTTCACTAAAAAATAAATCTTAAGACTACCAGCTGCTGGAAACTGACCGATTGAGAACCTTGATGCCAAGGATTTAGGTATGAGTCCTTCGTAAGCTACAGGGCAAAAATACTGGACCTGTTTTTGAGTCCTCATAGCTCAGCAGTGAAACTACAAGAGATAAATCATACCCTTGAGAGTTCAGAAAATAGATTTATCAAGTGTTTTCAAAGAACAAACTTCAGAGAAGGAAATCAGTAAGCCCATGATGAGCTTCATCTAAAAGAACTTAAGAAATGACCAGCCTAAAATAAGCCCTAAAGAAAGGCAGGGACATCAGAATTATTGGTTTAAAAGTTAGTGATTAAACTTTGGCCACCCTGCTTTGGATCACAATTGATCTTAACTCCAAATTTTCACATGACTGATAAGCACTTTTCTAAGCCTATATCTCTAATCCAAATAAATCAGTCTAGCTTTATATCCTACTTAGTGAGGCATAAAAAAGTTGAAAATTAAAAGAAAAGTAAAAGAAAGAACTGAGTTGTTGTTTTAAGATACTGCCTATTGTTTATGTAGTGCTCACTAACATAGAATCTGTGAATTATTTTTAATTACTTAAAAGATATTTGGAAATATTACTCACTAGCTTTGGATACTTATGCCTACTCTTCCAAACCCAGTTGAAATATCACAAGTGAACTTTCTCTGTATTCCCCTTACATTTTTGACACACATGCACACACACACACACACACACACACACACACACACACACACACAACTTCCAGTCATTGTCAAATTTGATAATTTTTAGACTGGTATTATTTTGCAACACTTTGTAGGACTAGAATTTAAACAAATTATTTTTTGTTTTGGTTTTGGGCCACAGCTGGTGATGCTCAGGGGTTACTCCTCGCTATGAGCTCAGAAATAGCTCCTGGCTTGGGGGACCATATGGGACGGTTTGTCCTAGGTTAGCACATGCAAGGCAAACTCTCTATCACTTGTGCCACTGCTCTGGCCCCAGAATGTAAACAATTTTATTCAATTTTTTTAGATATGGAAATAGAGGACTTTAAAATTTCTGCTTATTTATTTTTATCTAGTTGTTAATATTGTATTTTATTTGTAAAACCTGAAACATTCACAATATTCAATTTGGTAGATTGTTTAAAACTAATTTTTAGTACAGAACCAATTGAATCAATTTTAAAATCCAAAATCAATTTATTGGAAAGCAATACATATTATGCCTTATTTTTATACAAATATATAATGATTTCTATTTATACTTGACTCTATCTCATACTCTGTAAGAAACATCTAATAAATGTTTGTCACAGACTGAATGTTTGTGTCCCTCACTGCCCTATATTCACATGTTAAAACTTAATTCCCATTAGACCAGTACTTGGAGGTGAGGCTTTGGAGATATTAATAGATCATGAGAGCCTAGTTCTTACAAATGCAATTAGTGGCCTTCTGAAAGAGAATTCAAATTAGTATTATTCCTCACCCTTGTACTGTCTGAGGACTCTGCAGAAAAAGAGCAGTCTGTGGATCAGCAAGGAGGCTCTCCCAGGGCCATCGAATCTGTCCCACCTTGATCTTGGAGATGAGGTCTTCAGAACTATGAAAAATGAATGTTGCATATTAACCATCAATCTCCATCTTTCTTCCATTGCAGCCCAACTGAACTAAAACAATATAAATGTGATTTTTTTTTACACCTGTTTCTTATTGGTTCTAGCCGTAGGTAGTAGTAGCTGTTTTAGACATTCAATAAACATATATACATGGAGAGATTTGTACTTATCAAAGAGTTTGCATGAATGCACTAGTTCAAATTTAATTCTATTGAACTAAGATGCTATTTTAAAGGAAAATTAATGTTGCTTCTCTGCCTATCTTCCCTCAGATGAAAATGTTTCTCCAATCCCCAATTCCTCCCATTCCCTTAGTCCTTCTCCCAAATATTAAGCAAAGATCTCAATACCTACATACCACATGCTAAGATAATGTTATCCCTTTCATAAATTATTTTTCTCCAAACTCTAAGAATTTCATTTACCCAGCACTCCTGAGGGCTCTCCATTTCATAGTTGAATATTACTGCTCAAGGCACAGGGGGCGGGTGGTGAAGGGGGAAGGAATTAGCTAGCTCATAAATTGTTCTTGAGTGTATCAACTTGCAAAGGCTGACTGAGAGTGTGACTGCAACAGACATCCTTTATAACTGAAGAGATTTATATCTGAGTTATTTCCAGTATAAGATGCAGGAGATGTGAAATCTAATTTGGCATATTAATGAACATTAATGGTCTATAGTCAGTTTATAACAAGAAATCAGTTTAATAAACAAGTGATTAGTTTGCTTAAAATGTAATTAATAAAATTCCTGATTCTGGTAAAAATTTAATTGCTTTGGGCAAAACCTTGGTTGTAGTTACAGTAAGGTGCAAACCCATCAGAGTACTGCAGAAGTGTTTCTGTATTTTTTTAACCAAATGCAAAGCTCCTTACATAGAGGATGCAAATGAAATTTCTTGTTCCTGAAAGCAGGACCATAAGAATATTGGGATTAACAAAATAAATCAGAATGAAATAAGGAAAGTGTGATGCAGTGGACTGTTAGAATAGAAAGACTATATTTAGAGAAAGTTCCATAAGGCAACATATTTGCTGCAATATCATCAACTATTTTATTATATTTGTTTCTTTGGGGGATAGTGGCAGGTTCAGGACCACACCCAGCTGTTCTCAGGGTTTACTCCTGGCTCAGTGGTCAGGGATCACTGCTTGCAAGGGACTAAATGTGGTTTCAAAAATAGAACCAGAGTTGGCCTCATGCAAGGCCTAGATCTTGCAGTATCTCTCCAACCTTGTTTGTTTACAGAGCCAAGGAATAACTCCAGAAGCCTGCCACAGTAGAGTACAGGCTTCTATAACCTAAGCCATAAATAAATATATATATGTGTGTGTGTGTATATATATATATATATATATGTGTGTGTGTGTGTGTGTGTGTGTGTGTTTCTTCAACTCAGTAGAACAAATTTGGCACCCCTCTAAAGGGCACGGGAAAGAATAGAAACACAAGAAATCCCTGGCAATGTGTCAGATGTGTGATTGATGTCCAAAGGGTCTATGGTTGGGTCTTAGGAGAAAGAGTACATGTGCATTTTTAAAACTTTAATCAGATTCTCCAAAGGGGAAAGGAGAACCTGTCATCTGAAAAAGATAAAAAAAAAAACACTTTCAGATACAAAAGTTAACAATCAAGTTATGGTTGGTTCATTCAGCCTAGAAGCATCCCAAGTACATATTTACTGCATTACTTGGGTCTGGTGAATTCTTTGAAAATTGATCTTTTATTTTTTCCCATGATCTCACTTAGAATATGTTGAAGAAAGTGTGATTTTTGGTTTTGTTGTTGTTATTCACTTAGGGACTCAGGGAGCTTTATTAATATACCAAGACAGAGATGCACTTATGAAAAAGAAAAGGAAGTTACTACTGTATGTAACACTTGGTGTATTTTCTAGACCTGTGAGAGTTAGGGTCAAAAACAAACTATCATTGCAAGCTCTACACTATGAAAATTAGGTATATTTTCTCAAATTTTGAAATAATTTGTATTATTCATTTGTTAGAGGATCAAAAAGTGACCACCTGAATCCTAAAACAGAGTTTAAGATTACAAAACAACTCAAAGAAAAAATGTCTATCCAATAAAAACTAAATCTCTCAGGATCACCAGGCTTAGCCAGAACAATGCTATGTCACTCCAACTGCTGACATACCTACAGATATCAATCTCCTTGCAACAGAAGATATTACAGAAATGACCTATTTGCATTATGTTCATTCTCTTGAGCCATTCCAAAGAATATGCATGAGTTTTCTGCATGTCATCAACCTAAACCTGATTTAGGCTTAGATAACAAGGATCAGGTGAATGGGCTCAGGAGACACCTATACTGAAGAAACTAGTTATTCAATGGTCAGTGAAATGCTTGCTTCCTTAAAGCCAGTGGACCCCAATTGTCCCAACCCCGCCCTCATCCTTTCTTTATAGGAAGACACCTCCATTTTTAGTCCTTAATTGAAAACAAAATTGTCAGAACTATGCCAGTCACCCCAACACTCCAAGGCACAATTTGATTTCTTCCCAGTGAGCAGTCACCTAGATAATGCCTGGTGCCCCTGGTCCACTGGTTTTTCAGGTTCTGTCCTGCCCTGGCACATTCAGTTCATGCCTTACAAGCCCCAGCTGGTCCCTCCATCATTTCCTAGAGAGCAAATTATTCGAGCAAGGCCCAAAGCCAATTCTGTATTTGACAGGTGGCTGGCTTGGAGAGATCTCAAGCATGTCTTGAGTTCTCAGCATGGTCCCAACACCTGTGTTGCTTTCAGAGCAGGTTTATTGAGGACACTCTCACAGACCAGAGCATGGTTCCCTGTGACCAAATGTGCCCCTTCATCGAGCCACACAGGATGCCAGCAGGAGGTGGCAAACCTATCACCCAGAAAAAATCTTATTTACAGACATAACTGGTTTCTGTGGTATTCAGAGCAGTCTGATAGGGAGATCTAATTAGTATGCTTCACTTAGCATCTCACCATGTGACCTCAACCAACACAAACAATGAGAGGTTAAAACGTAAGATGATTAGCTTCAGAGTTTGTTCAGATTTGGGAGGCCCCACCAGGCAGTGCTCAGGTTTTTCCTGGCTCTGTGCTCAGGACTGACTCCTAGAGGTGCTCAGAGGATCATATATGATTCTGGGGCTTCAAACAAGAGACAGCAGGATGCTAGGCAAGTGTCTTAACTCGTACTATTTACCAGGCCCAGCTTTAAAATTTGGGTTCAGCTTTGCTCTTGCTATACTAAGCTTAGGGTAAGGCTGTAGTCAGTGGATTCCTCAGCTGTTAGTTGAATGTCTTTCACTCACCCCCACCCCGGTGTTTTGGAGACAGTACTGAATAAATAAATGAATCACCTTGTATCTGGGAAGATTCTAGCAGAAGACAATAACCTTCATAAATAAGTAAAACAAATAAATAGTAGGAAGTGAGACCTACCGTATTTGCCAGCGTATAAGACACTGGGAGTATAAGACGACCCCCTAATTTTGCAGTTAAAACATAGGTTTAGGCCTATATTCACTGTATCAGACAGAACGTTCCTGTGCTGCAACTGTATGTACCACAGTGAGCCAATCACAACAAGCAAAGGTTCAAAGGTTATACTGTAATAGACTTCCTCTCTGACTCTGGCCAATCTGAGCAGACTTTTTACAGTGTAGATTTGGGTCCAGAACATTGTCTAATTTGCATGCATAAAAAGCCTGCTTGAATTGGCTGAGTTAGAGAGGTGGTAGTAGCAGCATTGAGGTGACTGGTGCAGGATCGAGTTGGAAAATTCGTTTTGTGGAAATATTCAGACAATTTTCATTTAGCGGCATATTGAAACATTTTTCGGGATATACTTGGCATACAAGATGACCCCCGATTTTCAGTTGACTTTTTTTTGTTTCAAAAGTCGTTTTATATGCCGGAAAATATGATAGGATAAAAATCCTCAATGAAGAAGGTTAAGACAATAAAGTATGTATAGAATAGTTTTGGTTGTGGATGGTAAAGTTGAAAGTCAAGAGGTCAATCTGGATTTCACAGAGAATGAGAGATTAGATCAAGGGCATGAAGGCTATGAAGAGTCAGCCAAGGAGTTATTCACATTATCCAGAGAAGGTGTGTGCCAGGCAGAGAGACTACCCAGAGTAAAGGACTTAAGGTATAATGGCGTATGAAATGTCAAAAAACAGCAAGGAGACCCGGGTTGGGAAATAGAAGTGGACTGAGGGGAAAGGACTACAGTATGAGATAGAGGAGATCACTAGAAGGAATGCCCTACCTCATCCTAGGGCATGATGTATATAAAATTGCCTTCTGTACCGGGTGGTGAGCCCATGTTAACAGTTGTGAAGGGCTCTGTACAGCAGAATAAAGCCTGCATAAATATTAGAGGGTTTTCCTCCTTCTGCTTTCACTTCAGATGGCAGAATTAGTGCAAAAGAATCCAAAATTAGGGCCAGCAATGGGAGCTGTGCCCTCCAACAGAGCAGCAAGGGCATGCATGTTTAAGTAAGTTGTTTAAAGATTTTTTTTTTACTAAAGCAAAGTAGTTTTTATTGAAAGAGGTATGAGATAATAGAAAAGAAAGGTACATGTTTAAGGGAGAAAACAGTCTTCTCTACAGGGGAAAAAGCCTCAGGATTTTGTTTGCAGCAAATTTGACCTTGAAGTGGAGGGTGACGGTGGAAGACTGAACATTACCCTGGCTTTATTTCTGTCTCTCACATAGGGATCGCTAAGGAGACCACATATTATAATCTTATACATGTGATTTATATTGTTATTTATATTGTTTATTTATATTGTTATTGTATTATTGCTCCAGTCCCATATTTTTTTAACCAGTCATTTATACCCTTCAATCCCCAGTCCACATCTGTAGTCACCACAGTCCTGGGAAGCAAGTACAGACTGTACAGCCTAGAGACCTAAGGTCAAAAGCAAAGGTCAGTGTGGAAGAACTATTTTTTTTTTTTTGATAGGGGATGGGAGGGAGAGGTGTGCTGTACCTACAGTTGCTCAGAGATTATTCTTTTTGCATGCAGGAGAGGTTATTCTTTGCACTCAAGAATTCCTTCTTGCTGTGCTTGGGAAACCATAGGGATGACAGGGATTAAGCCAGGTTGGCCATATGCAAGCTAAGTTTATTGCTACAGCCCCTGTTGAAGAACTTTTGTTCACTTTCCCGGCCTTAGATCTTCTTCCTGCTTTCATACCTAAGTTTGATTGACTTAAACTAGGAAATATAATGATTGACTATTCTTATTACAGGGTCTCATGTGGGCTCCCCTGGTCGTGTGCCACTGGGTATGACTCATAGTTCCTCATAATTTCTTCTGTATTGCCAGGAATCAAATCCAGGGCTTCACATAGCAAAGAAAGTGCTTTACCCCCTGAACTACATCCCCAGCCCTCCTCACCTACTTATTTGGGGAAGAAGGTAACAAGATGTTTGAGGGTTGGGGGACACACTGAAGAAGGAAAGGGGAACAGTTGAGGCTTCCCAGGAGAGGAGTACAGAACCAGGCTATCTTAGCGCCACAGCGCCTTTCTGTAGCCCTCTGGTGGTAGAATATGCTCCCTGCAGTTCCTCTGGTCACCTGTTCCGGCACCTTAAAGTGCTGAATCTTGGAAGGGCATCCTCAATTTAGACTTCCACAAGCATTTACTTGCAGAATATTCCTCTTCTCTTTACAAAAACCCTCACAACCAAGGGAGGAGTCCAACACAGTGAAAAGAATTTCTTCCAAGCAAGCTTGACTATTGACTAAGCTGTCCACTGTGATTTCCAGTTCCTGACCTTAAATTTAGCCTGGAGGAAGAGGAAGAGGAATGACAAGAAAGGGAAGGAGCTTAGAGACATCTTAGAGCCTGTTGTGCATGTAAATGGGTTTTAGAAAAGTGCTCCTCCTAGTTTCAGCAGGCAGCCTTCCATCCCACTTTTAAGTACTGACAGTCTTGGTCCCAAGGCAGGTCTCAGCTTAAAGTGCTGGCTCTCAGAAAGGAAACCCCATTTCTAAACCCCACAAAAAGCTTTCTGTGGTCTCCCAAGATGAGAGGCCAGAGGGAAGCTGTGATTGTGATTCTGACCTCCATTATTGTTTTCTGGAGTTAGAGGACACAAAAGTGACCAAAGAGACCAGGGTGAGCTTTGGTGCATTGATGAAGTGTGACAGGCACCAACAGTGATTAGAAAGGCAGAGAACCAGAAAATCTGGAAAATTCTGTGGAAGAGGGAAAACTGAAACAGGCTAACAGGGTGAGCCTATTTGGAATGGGATACTGAGAATGCCTGGGAATTTTGTTTATAAGCAGGGTGAAACCAGACTAAGGGGAGTGTTGAAAGGGTTGAAAGGGGTGGGGTGGGAGATGGATTGGAATTTGCCTATAAGAAATGCAGGTCACTGAAGGTCTTATTTGGACAGAGACTGATGATAAAGGAGACTAAAGGGCATCACATGCTGGAGGGTTGGTCACATGATACTCCATGCATCACCTAGAACAGTCGCTGTTGGTCCCAGGGAGCAAGCCGACAGTGTTCATCTACTTAGTTTAGTCACCAAGAGCGTTTTTCTGGCACAGCTCAGATCTCTGGGGAAGCTTCTCGACCCCGATACTCTATTTCTGGCAGCCAAAAGAAGCTGCCAGAATATGGGAAGCTCTCATATGAAAATAATGTCAGCCGCCTCTAGAGGGGAAGTTGGAAGCAGAATGATTCCGAAAACTCACAGATGGCAAGCTCAGACTGCACTGTTTTGGCACCATCCATTTTTGTTCTTTTATTTTACATCTCAGGTTCCAACCGGAGTGGCCATGGAAATATTTCGTGACAGAGAGCTAGGTTAGTTGTGAGGGATACAGAGGGGACTGAGCAGGATTCCAGGGTCCTTAAGAATTGACAAAAATGTATCCCTCTGACTATTGCCAACACCTCTCCCAGTTAACAAATGTCCCCAGGACACTCCTAGCTGTCTCCTTGCCTACACACCTTACATTTGGATGCTTACCCCTTAAGGAAGCATTCTCTAATCCTTTCTCCATCTGGCAAAGGTTTTCCTCAGGCCAAGGTCTCTTCCTTCCCCACTCAATCTTCAAGGCCAATCTTATTATTAGGAAAAAAAAGAAAGAAAACAAAACAAACAAACAAACAAAACAGGGAAAGAAACAAACTGGTTCATACTTCCTCAGGAAATTTGCTCTGTCCTTCCTTCAGAAGGGAATGCTGGATGGGGAAAGAGTGGCTGCTATTTGGGAAAGACTGAATGCTATACTA
Source organism: Suncus etruscus (assembly GCF_024139225.1). NCBI lineage: Eukaryota > Metazoa > Chordata > Mammalia > Eulipotyphla > Soricidae > Suncus > Suncus etruscus. Next base: position 89,523,334 of record NC_064851.1, on the reverse strand, counting down.
CCTCTAATATTAAAAGAAAAATGTCCTCTCATACAAATTGGAAGTAACATGGGGTCAGTAGTGAAAGAACTGGGCATATCAGTGGTGTACATCATATTGGGCCAGAAAGGTAGGTTAAGTACACAGAGGTTAAGGCATTTTGCTTGCACACAACCAACCTAGTTTGATTCCCAACACCACATGGTCCTCACCACCACCACTACACACACCACCACACAGAACCCAAAGCCTGCAGAGCACTTCAGCACAGCAGTGTGTAAATTGTCCTCCTCGCCCCAAAAAAAGCATAAATATTAACACTATTGTAAATAAGCTACATTATTTACATCATCATTTTTAATTTAAAAAAGAAAAAGATGTCCTATATTGTTATCCCCACTATATTGTTATCCCCAGGTAGCCATCACTGTTTCCTTCCTTTAGAGGGGAGTTGGAGCACTCGATCCATGTTCCCTGCCTGACAGATGTGGCCAGTTGCTCCCCCATTTCTTCTCAGTGCCCTTTACCAGTTGACCACATCACCACCACCTCCATGAAACTGTGGAGACCATGTTCTTTGCAGCAAGACCAGCTTTGGAGAGTCTCTGAAGAAAGCTAGATAGAGGAACCTTATTGTTATTAGCTCTAGTCTGGTTGGATTGCCAGTCAACTCTTAGCTTTGGATTGCTAGTCAACTCTCAGGCCTCCACCACAGGAGGTACTGAAGGACAGACTGAACCCTGGTTTATCAACTGAAGTTTGGCTTAATAGGGAGATAAAAGAGCCTCCACAAAGCATGCTATGAGTCTCTGTGGAGGATAGCAAAAGACTCAAGTGGGGACGGAAGAGATCCTGCTCCTGTGGCAGATGCATGACCATTTGGTGGAGGCTGAGGCTGCTAAGAGGTCAGTGATCTCAAGGAGACTGCCTCAGGCTCCTGCAAGCTGAACTCCAGCCAGAGCTGAGATCTAGGCTTGGAAAAGATCACTGGCACTTGAAGACAACACATGCTGAGGCCAAGGTTAGGCTGGGAGAAGTTCCCGGAGTTAAGTTCCCAGAGTTAATTTTTCTTATATCAGAAGAATTACTTCTCAGGGGTCTTCTAAGTCTTTTATTCTCGGAGTCTTCTAAGACTCCAGATCTTAGCTTCCCTGATTCCAACTATGAAGTACCCCTAAGCGTAACTCTACACCCACTCACTCAGGAAGTATGGGGGATCAGGGGAAACCCCTCTAACTCAGCGCTGGCTCTCACCCCAGCATTCTGGCTGCCACTGCCTCGCTCAGAGGCCATACGGATGGCTCCCCTGGTATCTCTAGTCTTTCACAAAAACACGGTGTTGTGCAGTGTACCACAATATTCCAGAGTTATTTGGCTCGCATCACACAGTGTTGGCAGTATTTAACAGCCTCGTAAAAATGTATTGGCAAGACTTGCTGGTCGTATGGGACTTTTTTTTTAACCGCAATGTTTGGGCTACAGTTAAGCATGTGTATCACTTAAAGTTCATGCTATTTATTAATGTGCCTAATTTCATCCTGTCTATCATCTATTTCCAAATTGTGTAGCTTTTGTCCTACAACAAAAATGTCTCAAGAATAGGTGAATGAGCAAGTTAGCTCATGGCTTTGACGTGTTAACAGTTACCTGAATCCACCGTCTCCCCAGTCTTCTCCTGACCTTGACTCTGTACTTGCTCATAACTGGGTTATGCAGCTCTTTAACACATGATTCCAATTACTCTGACTTCCTGAGAATTTATTTTTTTTCTGGAGCTGTCAGTTACTCAAGGAAATATAAGCCATGTAAGTTTTAGCAACAGAAGTGGACACTTGGCATTTAACCTTCCTGACCCTCTTCTGAGCCACAGGACCATCAGCTTATTACAGAGGCCACTTGCTGTCTGTCCCTGGGGCAGCTGGAGATAAGGACCAGCAACAAAAGGACCAGGCCTCCTTCAGGAAATGCTTGAAGGGGCAGAACTGGTGATCAAGATGGGCTTTGTCTTTAGCCTCATGGCAATTTCTGTTGAACCTGATTTAAAATCTGCAGCCTCTTAGGTCTTATCTGGGAAAAGACTACTTCAGATAGTTGAGAGTAGCCGGTTCTGCTGTCTAATGAACTGAGGTAAAGTAACCCCCTCTCTTCCTCTAATGAAATATTTTAGGTCAAAACAGGGGTGAGCCTGATACATGCAAGGCTTCTAAAATCAGCATGTTCTTGAATGTGTATTACAGTTCAAAGCACTCCAAAAATTACCAAGAGGATAAACTCAGGGGGAGTTAATCAGGTAAGTAAGTATTCAGGATGACTGAAAGCTATTGTAAAAACGGCACTTATCTTTTATCCTTGCACACTCCTGAGTAGACCCCATCAATCTCAGCTTTTCCAAAATCCTCTTTTGGATGTCAAGAAAACATCCCAAGCGGGGCCAGAGAGATGGCATGGAGGTAGGGGGTTTGCCTTGCATGCAGAAGGATGGTGGTTTGAATCCTGGCATCCCATATGATTCCTCCAGCCTGCCAGGAGCGATTTCTGAGCGTAGAGCCAGGAGTAACCCCTGTGCGCTGCCGGGTGTGACCCAAAAGCCAGAAAAAAAAAAAAAAGAAAATGTCCAGAGCACCCAGAGCACTCAGAGATAATGTAAATGTGGCTTAAATAAGGGTGCAATTTAGAAGATGGTCTAAGACCAGAAATGAATAGGTCTCTAGCCTATCAAAAAGGACAGGCAGTAAACTAAAGCTGATAATCATATTTATCTTTACTGAGGCCTAGTAATGAAAATCAGGACGTGCCCATGTGTATTCAAATGTACTGCCCTGAACAAGTTGGGATGAAGTTTTAGGAATCTGAGCACACCATCAGAAAGGCAGGTCAAAAATTTATGTTCTGTTTCTGCAATATTATTTATAATAGTAGAAAATCAAAACCAAACTACATTAGAAGTAGTAAGAGAAATAACTAAATAAATCAAGGCACATCAATAAGCCTGAATATTGCATGACCCTTTAAAAGAATGTTGAGTAAAAAATTTAAATCGGTGGGGGAATATTTATGGTCATAAAGAATGTGAGACAAAAAATTATATGTGCACTGTGAGTGTTAATTTTATATGAGAGGAGTCCTTGTCATTTTAATTTTCTCCAGTGTTTTTCAGATTTTCTTCAAAAATTCCTATGACTTCTATCAGGAGAATTAAAAATAAATCTAGGGAACATGCCTGTTGTGCTAGCAAGCTGGGAGGAGGGTGTTGGTGGCATAAGATGGACTCAGGAACATTGGTGGATGGAGGTTTGACACTGGTAGTGGGATTGGTGCTGGAACATTATATCCCAAAACTCAACTATGAATAACTTTGTAAATCGCAAAACTTTAAATTAAAAGAAATTTATAAATTTAGGCATTTTTTTAAAGGAACTATACGCAATGGTAATAGAGTAGGAGAGGCAGGGCCATTCCCAGTGGTGCAGGCCTGATGTCAGTTCTTGGGGCTAGGCAGTGTTAGGGATCAAAGTCCCACTTTCTACACATTTGCTTTACCACTGGAATTATCTACAGGGTAAGATTTTTAAGTTAATAAGATACTTGTTTCCATAATCTATATTAAATGTTTCTTAAGATAGTTTACTTACCATTCATAAAATATTACTTAAATTCTAAATATAGTTTATTTATTGAACAAATACTTTTGTTTGTTTGTTTGTTTGTTTGTCAGGGTTTACTCCTGACTCTGCATGCAGAAATCACTCCTGGCAGGCCAGGGGACCATATTGGATTTTGGGGATCAAACTCGGGTTGTTTTTTGGGTTGGCTGCATGCGAAGCAAATGCCCTACCTGTTGTGTTATCATTCTGTCCCCAAATACCTCTTAAGTGCATATAATTTTCTTAGCCTTCTATTGATGCATAAAACAGATGTTCCACAGCAGGTACAGAAAATAAAATGGATTCCTTGCCATATTGGCATTAAGGATCTGCCAGGGGTTGAGGAGATTAAGATAAGCAAACAAATAACCAGTACATTAAAAGTGTCTCCTCAATTACAGTATACAGAGAGACTAGATGTTGATAAAAGATGATGATGGTGTGATACACAAAATATATATGTGGCATCTTGCATAGAAAAGCTTTGTAGAAGTAAAATCTCAAAGAACCTAAATGGTATCCCACATGTGGTTTTGCACCATTAGCATGAGTCCACCTCTGGCCCAACTCTATTTGTAGAAAGCTATTATTCCATATGTGATTGTTGTTTTTTATTTGTAACAATAGCTGGAGAAATAAACAGTAAAAGGGCATAAATAGGAGAGGTAGTTAGGGGAATTTGTGCTTTTACAGAGCCAATCATCTCATTGTACTTACTACAGATATTCAAATTAAATAGTTCATTTCTTCTCTTGTACTTTCTCTGATCTTTAAAGAAAGCTTGACCTTTGCTTTCAAGACTCAAAAACTATTTGAAGCTTAATTACAGAAACTACCACCCAACCCATTGTCCTGCAACATGTGAATATCTTTTTGGATAACTTAGTCAGTCATACTCAATTCTACAGCAGTCACATCTTATCAAGTTCCATTAGAGGACACTTAAAATCTCAGAGGGCCTCCAACCCTATACATATACTATGCTCCTTCTACCCATACATGCTTGTGATAAAGTTTAATGTGTAAATTAAGCAAGAGATTACCAACAATAAAATAGAATTATATTATAGTATGCTATAATAAAATATACCCTCCCAGGATATCTTATGCACATATATTTAGACCACAGTTAACCACAAGGAACTGAAACAGTAAAAGAGTGGAACTAGATAAAAAATTATTACTGTGGGGCCAAAGAGATTACAGTAAGGCATAATTTGCCTTACACAAGGCCAACACAGGACAGACCCGGGTTTGAATCCAGGCACCATATGGTCCTCCAAACCTGCCAGGAGTGATTTCTGAATGCAAAGCCAGGAGTAACTCCTGTGAGCTGCCGGGAATGACCCCAAAACAAACAAACAGACTGAAAAATGATTACTGTATTGTGTGATGCTTTTGTTTCTGACTCCTCCATTTTTTTTTTCGGTTTTTGGGTCACACACGACAGCGCTCAGGGGCCACTCCTGGCTCTATGCTCAGAAATCACCCCTGACAGGCACAGGGGACCATATGGGATGGCGGAATTCGAACCACTGTCCTTCTGCATGAAAGGCAAATGCCTTACCTCCATGCTATCTCTCCGGCCCCTCTGGCTCCCTTTTTAATAATTATTTTTCATATGATATCTGTGATTGGAAGATAAAAAACCTTTGTTTTGTTGGAAATTATATGTTAATAAATATATGAAAATGTGATTTCACAGTGAAATGTATGTCTCAGCTTTCCAGATGAAGAAACTAAGGTGAAGATGTGTCCTATTGCACTTTGTCGTATTTCCTGTACTATATTGGAGAGTTGAAAGTGGTGAATCACAGTGGACATTCTAACATCAGCAGAGGAGATTTTGGTCTTTTTCATCTATACCTATCATTCATAGAAGCCTAGTTCTGTCAACTGCTGTCAGGATCTTATCGTGAATGTAAAACCTGTAAAGATAAGGACTTTAAAATGGGGGAAATAATTGTCTAGTGATATAGAAAGTAACATTTGGTCTGTAAGAGAAGAATTAGGGACTTAGACAGGAGGACTAACTGTGAGAATAAGAGAGGGGTGAGGGAGAGTTGAACAGTTTCAAATGAAAAATTAAATTAATTTTAAAATCTAATTTAAAGCAAAATAGAGCAGCAGATGTGGAGAGAGTTGAAACTCCTCCTTGGGTTGTATCCCCTAAACATTCCTGTTCTTTCATTCAGTGTGAACATCATTCTATTTATACCAAATAGTAAAACTGGATTAATTAAGAAATAAAATACTCCAGACAGTTCATTTCTAGGGATTGTTGGTGCACAGCATGTGTAAAAGGAAAGAAATGCTTGTCATTTTAATTTCTCATAAAGATAGATTATTCATGCTTTCTACCTCAAATTGTTAAATTATGTTTTCTGGGAGGTAATCCTAACAAGCATCAAGGCCCAGCCTCAAATAGTAATAATATAAAATATTTATTTTTTAAGTTCATTAAATCTTATCAAAGACATATGATTCGACACACACACACCCTCGCCATGCCTGAAACTCAGCAGTGTACTACTTAATCTGTGGGTGGTTGGAGAGAGTCTGTGTGCCAAGGTCCAAAATCGAGTGACAGACCAGATCAGTTAAGACTTCTGTGCAGAGATCATTATAGAGCCAAGTCAGTCATATGGAAAAAGGAAAAAAGAAATGAGAGTAAATTGTTTCCTAAGTGCTACCACAGGACAGTGAGTAAAACAAAACAATCTGTCCTGTTCTAAAGCTTGTGCCTCTCATGAGATAAAGTTCCACTCCCTGGAGACATATGAATAGCACATCAGAACACCATGTCCCCTTTACAACCATTGTTTTTTCTCCTGCAAGCTGCAGGCGGGCTGCCTACCACAGCAGCTCACAATCTAATTGCAGGTGGCATCCTTTTCTGTCCTCACCTTGTAACAAAAAATCACAGCTTTATATTCCTGACTTTCTTCTTTGTGATGCTTTGTTCAAGGTGTTTAGAACCTTCCAAGCAAAACAAAACAAAACAAAACAAATTTGACTGAAAATGCTCTTGTATATTTATTACTTTCTGCTTGGGATGCAAGTACTAGAAACTAGGTAGGAGAAACCAACTGGGAATATTCCTGTGGAAAGGAACTGCTGCTGCTTAAAAAGATGAGAAATTTCATTAGACAGAGCAATCTTAATTTTTCACATTTCTTGGACATTTCCTAGGTTCCAAGCATTGGACTCATACCTCCCACTGTCTTTATTCCTAGGGCTGCCATGACAAAGCACCACAAAATGAACAGCATTAAGCTAAGTCATTAAGAAAATGCATTTTCTCATGATTCTCAAGGTTTAAAGGCCGAGACCAAGAAGAGAGAATGATTCATTCCTTTTGAAGTCTGTGCAAGAACATCTGTTCCATGCTTTTCTCCTAGCTTTTGGGTGTTTGTTGGTAAACTCTGGCATTTCTTTGCTCCAGAGATGCATTACTACATTTCTACCTTCATTTTCACATATTGTTCTCCCTCTGTCAGTGTCTCTGTATCGAAATTTCTTCCTTTTCTAAGGATAAAGGTTGGATTGGAATAGCATGCAGCCTAACAATCACCTTGGCCAACTGCAAAACCCTATTGCTAAATAGAGTCAACTACACAAGTTCTGGGGAGTAGAAGTTATTCAACAACTTTATGAGAGGAAGCCACTATTCAACCCAAAACACATGTGTTACCTCCATGTTGAGTCTAGAATTATAATTTTCAGTAATACTGAAAGAAGTGAAAAACATATTTTCCCCTACACATTCCTGATGGGAGTTGTCTGTCTCTTTCTCATGCAATGCAATGTTCCCCCCTCACCCTCCCCTCTGTGTTAACTACCTGCTTGTCTTTTATCTACTGAGTTACAGGTGCTGATCCATTTGCTGGCTCCCCATGGTTTTACAGACCTTGCATTAATTATCCTGAAGACATCTTGGAGACTTAATGTCTGGATCCCGCTCACTTGGAGACTTGAAGTCTGGACCCTACTCACACCTACCCCCAAAACCTCCGGATTCCCCCATATCAAAGCCCATTCCTGTTTCCTCTGTAAAAATAACACAGCCCACCTGAAAACTGTATAAAAACCCCTTGATTTCAGACCTTGGGGTTCGCAACCTCTGCTCTGCTCCGAGCATGTTTCGAACCTCTGATCGATCAGATTAAACTTGGAACTTGCCTGCAATTTGCTGAGCACGTGCCTTTTTCACTATTCTGTGCTGGGCAACTGGGGGGTCGGGTCGTCCGGATTTTTCATTTTTGGCGAGCCAGCCAGGAGACCCTTACACACCCCACCCGAGCCGGACGAGTGAACAAGGTCTGCTTGGTGAGTTCCCTGGGATCCCTTCTCCCTCCTCCTCCCCTTAGCTCACTCTCTAGTTCCCCGTGTGCTTTGCTCTGGGTTTATCTGTGGGACGCGCTATTGCAAACAGACCTGGTAATTCGACTAAGGGGCTTAGTCGTGGAAGTGTGTGACTTTGGAATCCCAGACTGAGGTTCCCACTCGAGGCGTATACCGAGTGGCAAAGGAGTTGACGAACTCCAACGCAAAGTCACATCCCTGGCCGCGCGCACCAGGGTGCCTAGGAGGCGATTTAAAGCAACGGGGAAGACGTTCCCTGGTTGCAGGAAGGAGGTCTGTCTGTGTAAAGGTTTGTCTGCGTCGTAGGTTTGCTTTCTGTCGCTATTATTGGATTTGAAACTGTTGTTGGAATATTGGCTTGCGATTTGAGTTGAATATCTGGCAATTCTGATATCGTCATTGTGTTTCTCTATTGTGAGTCCCTTGGGGCTCGTCTTTTGACTGTTGAGCCGAAAAACTTTCTGTTTAAGATCTCTCACTAACTGTATCTAAACTAACGCGACTGAGTCCGACCGCAAAAGTCCCCCGGAGCCAGGTACCCTGTCTTCTCCATAAAGGACGTGGTCCGATAGATAAATCCTGGTGAAGAATAAAGGGTCTCAGTCAAGTCTCTCCAGATAGACTTGCCCTCCAGCAAGACAAACTGAGCACCGGTTAGGCACACATTGGTTTAAGCAATACACTACTCCCTCAAGTGGTCGGACATTCTTTTCCTATGTCTTCTGTGACTAATTCTTTCTGTCCTCTTACTTGTAACTGGACTAATCCAGCCTCATATTCTGGTACACTCATCCCAGTTTGTTGTTTTCTCTCTACGGAACACCCTACCCTTGTTTTCGTGTTCCAAATCGGACTCTGTATTGTGTTTTTTTTATTCCTTGTTGGTTGTTACACTGTTAGGTGTGGAAAGAGGGTTTGATATATTGCTGTGTGAAAGAGAGACTTGGTAACAGCTGTTTGTGCATAAGGCTGGTGAGACCAGGCAGCAATGGGACAGGTACCATCCACACCACTTGCTCTTACACTAGAGCACTGGAAAGAAGTTAACAAAAGGGCAAAAAAACAATCTTGGGTTATAAAGAAGAGAAAATGGCAGGCATTTTGCTCTTCCGAATGGCCCTCCTTTGGTGTAGAATGGCCTAAGGGAGGCTCTTTTCATTTGCCATCCGTACGGAAAGTAAAAAGCGTTATCTACCGCGCCAAACCCGAGGGACACCCAGAACAGGAGTCCTATATTCTTGTTTGGGAAGATTTGTGTGAAAGCCCCCCGGAATGGATGCGCCCCTTTCTGTTTCCAACAGCTCCCGACAGCCTGGTTGCCTTGCCGCCTGACCCTGAGCGCTCTTCCTCACCCCCACCTACTAACCATAGCATTCTTCCCGTAAGAACCCAAGAAGGAGGCGCCCCGGAGGAGATAACGAAGCAAGCCCCTCCCGGCTCACCTCTATGCCCACCACAGTTCCCCAACATTTATCCAGATACAACTGATCTTCTTCTTTTCGAGCCCCCCCCTTACAGGCCCACAGAACGGAGATTCGCCCAGCCCGCATCCACACAACGGGAGGCACCTGTCTCCCCTGCGTCTCCCTCAACTTGCGAAAGTTCAGAGAAGCAGGGAGCAGGTCAGGGGGCGTGGCTACTTTCCGGGTCTGCAGAGCAGAGAGCGTCTGCTCTCTCTGCGTCTGCCCTCTCTGCGTCTCCCTCAACTTGCGAAAGTTCAGAGAAGCAGGGAGCAGGTCAGGGGGCGTGGTGGGTCACCCCAGCACCTGCACTAGGAAGAGGGGGACAGCCCACCCCAGCTCCTGCCTCGATCTGCGGGAATGCAGGAAGTGCAGACCATGGGACGCGGCGGCTCACCGCAGCGCCTGCATTCGGGAGAGGGGAACCATCCACACTGTCAGCTCCCACTGCCCCTCCCCAGCCACCACCACCACTATTAACCAAGGGGCATGACCGGGCCCCTTGCCTGCCTTCTGTTTTAACAACAGACGGACAGGTATCATACTATCCACCTTCCCCCCCTGACTCAGAGGGAGGGGATGGACGCACAGGACCAGCTGCAGGGACCCGGAGCCAGCTAAGAGGACAAAGCTCTGCCCCTCTTGCAGCATCTATAATGCCACTAAGACCAGTGGTCCCCAACGTTCCTTTGCCCGATGGGCATGGTGGAAATATGCCTACCTTACAGTACTGGCCTTTTCCCTCCTCTGATTTGTACAATTGGAAGCTAAATCATCCTTCTTTTTCAGAGGACCCTACTAAATTAATCAACCTTTTTGACTCCCTAATGAACACTCATCAACCAACCTGGGATGATTGCCAACAACTGATAAAAACCCTCTTTACTACTGAGGAACAAAATAGAATCCTGGCCGCAGCACGGAAAAATGTGATTGGGAATGGTGGTCTGATCACCGACAGGCCTGATGAAATAGATGACATCTTTCCTTTGCGCAGACCTGACTGGGACCCCAATGCTCCTGGAGGTAGGGAACATCTGTCCACTTATCGCCAGACACTCATGAGAGGTCTCCGGGAAGCTGCTAGAAAGCCCACAAATTTAGCCAAGGTAAAAGAAATAATACAAGGGCCAGAGGAGCCACCAGCTGTCTTCCTAGAAAGACTAATGGAGGCATATAGGCGATATACCCCATTTGACCCTGCTTCTGAGGTCCATCAGGCATCAGTAATCATGGCTTTTGTAGGACAGTCAGCAACAGATATTAGAAGGAAGCTACAGCGGCTAGAAAACATACAAGGCAAAAATTTGCAGGATGTGTTAAAAGAGGCAGAAAAGATATATGAGAAAAGAGAAACAAAAGAAGAAAGAGAAGAAAGGTTAGAAAAGGAACATAGAGAGTGGGAAGAAGAGAGAGAAAAGCGTAAGAAGGAAGAGGAAGAGAAAGAAAGATTAGAGAGAGAGCGGAAGGAAGATCGGAGAGATTACAGGAGAACTAAGGAAATAGCAAGAGCCCTGGCCGTAGCAGTCAGTGCAGAAAGGGCAGACAGGGACCTGGGCCCACGTAAGAACCCGGGATGGAGCTCAGGCCCGCGTCGCGATTTAGGATCACAACGGAAGCCGCGCAAGCTCGAGAAGGACCAGTGTGTTCGATGTGGACAGATAGGGCACTGGGCACGGGAGTGCTCCCAACCCCCGAAACCTCGCTCAACAAAAACCCTAGCAATAGACTCCGAATGAGGGGGTCGGGCTCCAATCCCCTCCCGGAGCTCAGGGCTAAGTTTAAAGTGGAGGGGACTCCCGTGGATTTTGAGTTAGATTCAGGAGCAGTATATTCAGTCCTGAAGAAACCACTAGGGCCATTGGCAAACAAACTAACTTTAGTACAGGGAGCAAATGGAAGCAAGTACAGACCCTGGACTACTAGTCGTACAATGGATCTGGGGAGAGGAGAAATAAAGCACTCCTTCCTGGTCATTCCAGACTGTCCTTCACCTTTAATGGGTCGAGACCTATTAACTAAATTAAGGGCACAAATTACTTTTGAGGAAACAGGCCCTGAGGTAATTTTTAGGAATCCAAAAGTCCAACCTATTGGAACATCCATTCTAACCATGAGAGCTGAAGACGAGTATAGAATATTTGAGGAAGAAATCCATACCTCCAAAACAGATCTGGACTGGTGGTTAAAAATAGCACCAGCAGCATGGGCCGAGACTGCTGGACTAGGGCTGGCGAAACTACAGGCACCAGTAGTGGTGGAATTAAAGGCAACCGCAACCCCTGTAAGAATCAGGCAATACCCCATGAGTCAAGAAGCAAAGCAGGGAATAACTCCCCACATCAGAAAGCTCTATAAGCAAGGAATTCTGGTAAAATGCCAGTCCCAATGGAATACTCCACTCCTCCCTGTCAAGAAACCTAGCTCCGGGGACTATAGACCAGTACAGGACTTGAGGGCAGTTAATGCCTGGGTGGAAGACATTCACCCTACGGTGCCCAACCCCTACAATCTGCTTAGTACCCTCAGTCCAGACAGAATTTGGTACACTGTGTTGGATTTGAAAGATGCCTTTTTCTGCTTACCCTTGCACCCAGCTAGCCAGCCGTTGTTTGCTTTCGAGTGGACAGACACGGAGGCCGGCATCTCAGGCCAGCTGACATGGACACGACTCCCGCAAGGATTTAAAAACTCCCCCACCATTTTTGATGAAGCTTTGCATCAGGACCTACGTGCTTTTCGCGAACAACACCCACAGGTAACTCTGTTAGAGTATGTCGATGACCTGTTGATCGCTGCCGAAACCGAGGGCAGTTGCAGGCAAGCCACTCTAGATTTGCTACAAGAGCTAGCCCAGCTGGGATACCGGGCCTCTGCCAAGAAGGCCCAATTATGCAGACAGGAGGTAACGTTCCTAGGATATACCCTACGTGATGGCAAACGATGGCTGACGGAGGCTCGGAAAAAAGTAATTGCCCAAATCCCGCCACCAACAACACGGCGACAGCTGCGTGAGTTCCTGGGAACAGCAGGGTTTTGCCGTTTATGGATTCCGGGTTTTGCCAACCTGGCAGCACCTCTATACCATCTCACAAAGGGAGATGCAGCATTTGAATGGACTCCTGATTGCCAACAAGCCTTCGATGCAATCAAGACGGCCCTGCTGTCCGCCCCAGCGCTGGCTCTACCTGATGTGAGTAAGCCATTCACTTTATTTTTGGAAGAAAGAGGCGGGGTGGCCAGAGGCGTCTTAACCCAAACACTCGGGCCATGGAAAAGACCGGTTGCCTACTTATCAAAGAAATTGGACACAGTAGCCAGTGGCTGGCCCAAGTGCCTTAGGGCAATTGCAGCCGCGGCCCTTTTGGTAAAAGATGCTGACAAAATCTCCCTTGGGCAAAAGCTAACTATAGTAGCCCCACATGCACTGGAAAGCATCATCCGCCAGCCTCCGGACCGGTGGCTCTCAAACGCAAGAATTACACACTATCAAAGTATTCTGCTAGACAAAGACAGAATTCATATCGGAGTACCCGCCACCTTAAACCCGGCCACTCTGCTGCCTGAAGAAGAAGCAGAGCCGGTACTGCACAAATGCCAAGACATACTGGCTGAGGAAAGCAGTACCAGAAAAGATCTCCAGGACCAGCCGTTAAAGCAGTCAGATGTGATATGGTTTACAGACGGGAGCAGTTTTGTAAAAGGAGGAGAAAGAAGAGCCGGAGCAGCAGTAGTAAGCAATCGTAAAGTGGTTTGGGCCCAACGGCTGCCAGATGGAACTTCTGCTCAGCGGGCAGAACTAATTGCATTAACAAAAGCTTTAAAATTAGCAAAGGGGAAGAAAGCCACCATCTACACAGATAGTCGGTATGCTTTTGGAACCGCCCACGTCCATGGCATAATTTATCAAAGACGAGGGCTGCTGACTTCAGCGGGAAAGGACATTAAAAATAAAAAGGAAATACTGGAATTATTATCTGCCCTTCAACTCCCCAAAGAACTGGCCATCATTCACTGCCCCGGACATCAAAAAGGAAATGGAGCAGTAGCAGCAGGGAACCGAAAAGCAGATGCAGAGGCAAAGGCTGCAGCTGAGGGACTACTGCCCTGCCCCGTCGCAGGACCAAGGCCACTTCAGGAGGAGGCATTAGTATGGGTCAGAGAAGACATCCCTATACCTCCACTCAAGCCGGAGTGGAAAACTACAAAAATTGCTGAACTAGATCCGGAAGAAATAGAAGAGCCTGACCCAGAGGCAAGAAGGTTGTTGCCACTCAAGGAAGTACCTAGACAAGAGAAAACTTCAAGAATTCAAGAGTACCTAAAAACACTCCATCGCCTCACCCACCTAGGGCCCAGGAAAATGTTAGAAATTGCAAGAGACTGGCTGGGGGACACGCGCCCCGAGGAAATAAAAAGACTTGCAGAACAAGTTGTTAAGTCGTGCCAGCCATGTCAGCTGGTAAATGCCTACCCTGGAAGAATCAAAATGGGAAAACGATTAAGAGGAACACGACCTGGACAGCACTGGGAGATTGACTTCACCGAGATCAAGCCCACCAAATATGGACTGAAATACCTATTAGTTTTTGTGGACACTTTTTCCGGCTGGGTAGAAGCCTACCCCTGTAAAAATGAAACTGCGCAAATGGTATCTAAGAAAATTCTGGATGATATTTTCCCCAGGTTCGGACTTCCCCAGGTAATCGGGTCCGATAACGGACCTGCTTTCGTGGCCCAGGTAAGTCAGGGATTGGCCAGGGCTCTGGGAATCAATTGGAAGCTACATTGTGCCTATCATCCCCACAGCTCAGGACAGGTAGAGCGTATGAATAGAACTATTAAGGAGACTTTAACTAAATTATCTCTAGAGACTGGCGTAAGTGACTGGATTTCCCTCCTCCCTTCAGCCCTTTTCCGGGCTCGAAACACCCCTCTCCCCTCCCAGTGTAGTTTAACCCCTTTTGAAATCCTATATGGGGCTCCTCCCCCAGTAAAAGTTATAACTGATACTTATGAACCTTCTCTTGCTTCCTCTTCCCCCTTGACTGCCCGACTGGCTGCTGTCACCACGCTGCAAAAGTGCATCTGGAAAAATCTTCAGCAGGCATACGAGCCCGGGGACCTGACAGTACCACACAACTACAAGCCAGGAGACTCAGTCCTCGTGCGGCGACATCGTGCTCTAACACTAGAACCCAGGTGGAAGGGACCGTATGTTGTCCTCCTCACGACCCCTACTGCAGTTAAGGTAGACGGTATTGCGGCGTGGATACACGCCTCACATTTAAAGCCAGCACCAATAGAATTTAATCAGAATGAGTGGGCAGTGGAGCGAGCAGAAAACCCGCTCAAAATCCGGCTTAAACGCCAGCAAACTGCTCCTCCTGCCTCAACTCCTGTGGTTACTTCTAATGCCCCCAGTCTTAGGGGGGTTTGATCGGCCAGTGGAACACCAAAAGCTGTTAAGGACTCTCTACGGTAACCCCTGTGACTGCCCCGGAGGTCATCAGTTCAAACCTGAGTACCGAGCTACACAGGCAGTCGACTGTGGCACTAAAACGGCCTATCTCCAGCTCAAGCCATCAGCTTCCACAGGTGAAATCAAGGCTCAGTGGGTATGTAAGCAAAAACCCCAACCCCTTCCCCCGGACACGAAAGGAACCTGCCCCCCAGGATGTGTAGAGCTAACTCAGGTACACTCACGGTGCTATAAAACCTATCAGCAGTGCGTTAAAAATGGCCAACTCTACCTGGTGGCGAAACTAACTGATACCTACAAGGGGAGCACTGGAGGTGAATGGGGTCCTGAAACTTTTAAAACTCCATACGGGGCAGCACATTGTCTAGCAAATATTGGAGATGTGGTCTGCTGGCCTCTAAAAGCCCCTTTACATATATCAGATGGGGGAGGGCCCACAGATCAAGAAAAAGAAAAGGAAGCCATAGAATGGGCCGAAAAGGAAGTTTATAACCTAATGCCAAACTGGCCCAAGCACCCCTCCCTTCAAGCTAGGGTGCTAAATGAGGATCTGGATTCAAATATACACGACATTCTAAAGTACACTCACAAGCTCTTAAACCAAACCAACCCAGGCTTAGCGGCTGACTGCTGGCTATGCATGAAAATGAGTAACGATTGGCCATTAGCAATACCTGTGCCTAAACCAAATATAAGTAGCTTTTCAAACTGCACCTATACCAAGCCCTTTAAGGTAATCCCTCAGGAATTTGACTCCTCCACTTGCTATGTTAGAAATTACTCACTAACCATAGATTTAGGGCAAGTACCAACAACAAGGTGCTCTAACATCTCCGAAGTCTCTTTGGACTTGGGATGCCTCCCCCCAGGACAGGTCTGGGTCTGTGGAGGAAATTTGGCTTATCCAGTGTTACCCAGAAATAGCACAGGCATTTGTGCACCTGCCTTCCTGCTACCCAACATTGATGTTCTCCCAGGAACTGAACCAGTCCCTCTTCCCAGCATAGACCTCCTGGGAGGACACCGAACTCGTAGGGCTGTAGTATTACTACCCCTGCTGGCTGCGTTAGGGGTGGTCGGAGGATTAGGAATGGGAGCTGCAGGGTTAGGAGTTTCATTGGACCGGTATAATAAGTTATCTGATCGACTGGCCTCAGACATCCGGCAGGTTTACAAGTCTATCCAGGACCTACAAGACCAGCATGACTCACTCGCCCGGGTGGTCCTGCAAAATCGGAGGGGACTGGACTTAATCCTAGCCGAGAAAGGAGGATTGTGTGTAGCTTTACAAGAAGAATGTTGCTTTTATGTTAATAAATCCGGAATAGTACGAGACAGAATAAAGAAACACCAGGAAGAATTAGCAAAGCGAAGGGAGGAACTCTATGATCAACCGTTATGGTCTCTATGGGGAGGAATCCTCCCCTACCTCCTGCCTCTACTTGGTCCACTGCTAAGTGTACTCTTAGTAGTTGCAGTAGGACCCTGTATCGTAAACAGAGTTGTAACTTTTATCCGCACTCAAGTGGGGGAAGTTAAGCTAATGGTGCTAAGGCAGCAATATCAGGAAGTACCCACAAAACTCTGAGTAACCACTTGCTGCACCTTGAACTTAACCCCTGAAACCAACTCCGCCCCACCTCAGCAGGAAGTAGTTACAGAAGAGAAACCGTCTGCCCAAAATCCCTTCAATGTTCTTGGCTAGCAGTGGTTACTTCGGTTACTTCTGTGTTAATTCTAAGATTAGAATTATTAACAAGAAGGAGTGGGAAATGAAAGAAGTGAAAAACATATTTTCCCCTACACATTCCTGATGGGAGTTGTCTGTCTCTTTCTCATGCAATGCAATGTTCCCCCCTCACCCTCCCCTCTGTGTTAACTACCTGCTTGTCTTTTATCTACTGAGTTACAGGTGCTGATCCATTTGCTGGCTCCCCATGGTTTTACAGACCTTGCATTAATTATCCTGAAGACATCTTGGAGACTTAATGTCTGGATCCCGCTCACTTGGAGACTTGAAGTCTGGACCCTACTCACACCTACCCCCAAAACCTCCGGATTCCCCCATATCAAAGCCCATTCCTGTTTCCTCTGTAAAAATAACACAGCCCACCTGAAAACTGTATAAAAACCCCTTGATTTCAGACCTTGGGGTTCGCAACCTCTGCTCTGCTCCGAGCATGTTTCGAACCTCTGATCGATCAGATTAAACTTGGAACTTGCCTGCAATTTGCTGAGCACGTGCCTTTTTCACTATTCTGTGCTGGGCAACTGGGGGGTCGGGTCGTCCGGATTTTTCAATACAAACTGTAAAGTTTCAAAAGCTTTGCTTGACTTCCCTGAGTTAATCTGCTGTTCAAAAGGCAGAAATGAGACATGAATGTAGTTAAACTCAAAATATCATGCTTTATCAACATGTGAGTTTTCCAAAGGAGCCTGAGAAGTTTATTTGGCCTCCAGTTGTTAGTCCATCAATTATGCTCTGTGATTTTCCAATATTTATACTATCTATGTAATTTAATGTTAAAAGTTAAATACTATTTACAGACAAGCAAATCAAAAGTCAAAAATGTTGAGAACATTCTATCAGACTTACAAAGTAAGAAGCCTACCCCTTCACCATTTTGATCTTGAAGGCCATCATTATTCCCATCATGTTTTGTTGCCATTTACATACATAACACTCAGAATATTGGGATGTTGTTCTGTCTCATTGAAGATTAAGAAGCAAGGGCTGGAGAGATAGGACACTAGCTTTGCATGTGGCTGACCCGGGAGGGACCCAGTTTAATTTCTGGGACTCAGTTAGATTTCTGGCACCCATATTGTTTCCCCAGCCTACCAGGGGCAATTTCTGAGTGCAGAACCAGGAGTGACCCCTGAACACTACTGGGTGTGGCTCAACAACCACTCAATCAGTCAAAAAAAAAAAAAAGGTTAAGAAGCTAAAGGAAATCTTACCAGTGCTAATTTCACACAAAACAAACTTTAGTTTCAAAGAATTTGGATAAGCCACAGAAGGTATAAAAAGGCCAAATGTTTGACTACATCGACAACTTGTCTGTGCCACATAAACATGCAATATCCAGTCAGGGCAGCAGAGAGGTTTACTTCAAAAGTGGATGGTGAGTGTATTTTTTTCCCAGTTACGTATGCAGAAATGAAGGCTTCTATGTATATAGTCTAATGACCAAACCAAAGGGAGACATTGTTTTGCTCATGCTTCAGAAAGACTTTTAATCTATCTTAAACCAGTTTGTGTGTATATGTTTACAGCAACTGGAAGAGTACTTAGGACAAAGATATATATGTGTAGAATGACAATAGAAGAAAGCTGTGTTTTGAGAAGGATTAGTTGATGCCTGTCAAGTCATCCTAGAAGCCAGTCTTCACAAAAAAACGTTCCTGGAAGTAATGACCACCACCAATTTTCGATTTCCTGATATTAATACACACATACTCATTCACACACACTCATGTGCTATAGACATTTAAAACCAAAAACTACAAAAATCACTTTTTGACTTCCTGGGCCTCTGCAGCTGACCACATCTGGCAGCGTTAGAGTGCCATCATGTGGTCACCTCAAAATCTGACTAAAACTTTAGCTAGAGCCAAGCTGTCAGGGAGACTGAAGAATATGGATGATTGTGTTGGGCAACTGGTTAAAAAAAAAGTGCTGACTGGTTCTCTGTCTAATAGAAGCAGCCAGAAAGAGTATACTGGGGAGGGAAAGAAGGAAAGAACTCAAGTATCTGATCCCTGGAGACAGAGCATGGTCAGATAAAAAGCCAGGGGGCTGGACTTGGCCTTGTCAACAGGTAAGTGGCATGATAGAAAATGTGTCCACTGTGGGTTGGGTTGCACATGTGGACTTGGGTTCATAAACAAGATTTTAACCCTAGAACTGGAAAGGAACTAGCTATCCACCCCAGAACATATGGGTAAGGACATGGAATTAAAGTGAGAAACAAACAGAAATCCTACCCAAGGCCTTGCCTGTTCATTGGCTTCTGATCAGGGCCTTTGTTCAGAACCAGGAATTCAGCCATACCCTGTCTCAGCTTACCACCCCAGGTAAAGTACTACTGCTAATTCATACTACAGGCTCTTCTTCCCAAAAGGAGGACAACTAACCTCCATTAGCATGCAGATCAACAGAAGGTTAAACAGGTTATATGAGCTTTCTTGGAATAAATGAAGACTAACCTAGTGAGAAAAGTGCAAGTTGTTTATTCTGTACTTAGACAAGAGAGGTAGCCACCATTATTTTCCTACTAGCAGGAGTTCTGAGTCAGGTAGAAGATAGAAACGCTTTATAGTTGAATATAGTGAAAACTTCAGGCATGATGCGAATGGAGTTGTGGCTGGGAAAGAACAGAACAAAAAAGAACAGAGCAAGGTTACTGGCGCAATCCCTATTTGGCCTTCTTGGATGGGTCCTAAATTAGAAAGGAGGACACAAATCTGGGACATCATGCTAGTTATTAATCAAACCTAGATCCTTTTAGGGTATGATTTACAAAAGCTATTGTTTGGCTTCCTGGATTATCACTGGAGATAGCAATCTGGCTTTCCGTAAGGCTGACTTTCAGCATACTGGCTCCACTGCTTTGTTTGTGACAGATAAGGAAGTTGATTTCCTGGATATGCTGCTTTAGATTTCTGTGTAAAAGTTCTGCTTGTACACGTGGCTGATTCATTTGCATATTCAGTCTCTCAAGCATATTGAGGTACTATGACTCAGAGATTAGTTTAGGAGACCTTTAAAGCCAGACAGATGGGCCGGAGAAAAAGCATTGGCTTTGCATGTCTTTGACCAAGTTGATCCCCAGAAAATAAGCCCAGACAAAGCACAGTTGGGTATAGCCTCAGATCTTTAAGAGGACAGGGCAATGGTCAGTACCAGACCTGTTAAACTCAGGCCACCATCAAAGGCTAACTATGATAGAATAGCTTTACTTCCTTGATGATCATTGATTGATATACTTAGAAGAACATCAGCTCCAGGAGTAATAGCAATGACAGTAGTTTTGCTGATGTAGTGGGCATGCTCCCCACATGTTTTTAGAGAAGAATATATCACTGTAAACCTCAAGGGCAAATGCAAATCCATGAGCTGTTTTTCAAGGTATGCAGTTGGGAGTAATCCTGCTACTGTGAAAGTCATCACTGGCACCTTCCAAAGTAGGGGTGCTTCCATCCGAGCTGGAGAAGACAAAGTGACCCTTCACTGAATGCTGCATGAGATGCAAGGCCTGGACAAGAAGAAATAAAGTTTTCTTGACTGAGAAAGCAGCCTCTTCTATGTACAGCAGGGGTCTCAAACTCAATTTATCTGAGGGCCACAGGAGGCAAAGTCGGGGTGAGGCAGGGCCGCATAAGGGATTTCGCTTACCGAATATTCGCAATAAAAAATAGCATTAGTGGGGCCGGAGTAATAGCATGGAGGTAAGGCGCTTACCTTTCATGCAGAAGGTCATCGGTTCGAATCCCGGCGTCCCATATGGTCCCCCGTGCCTGCTAGGAGCAATTTCTGAGCACAGAGCCAGGAAAAACCCCTGAGCATTGCCGGGTGTGACCCAAAAACGACCAAAAAAAAAAAAAAAAAAATAGCATTAGTAAGAAAAAAATCGCATTAAACATTTGCATACCCCGAACGGAACTGCTCAGGGTATGCAAATGTTTAATGCGATTTTTTCTTACTAATGCGATTTTTATTGCGATTATTCGGTAAGCGAATAATCGCGAATACTGTGATATTTGAAGGCCGGCCGCGGGCCACAACATGTTGTACGGAGGGCCGCAAACGGCCCGCGGGCCGCGAGTTTGAGACCCTTGATCTACATACAGCCTTCTCATGGCAAAGCCATCTCACAGTGCTTTTCTTGGGGCAAGCCCCATCCATGTCTTAACATCCTCCTTTTAAATGTGGTAAAAATATACACCAGTTTTACCATATTGAACCCTATTTAGGCATTTTGTAGCACCATTGTAGCAATGGTGAGAACATTTATATTGTTATAAAGCTAAACTTCAGAACTCATTGCATCATAAAATTAAATTCTATGACCACTAAACAATTTACTCTCCCACAGCCTCTAGTAGTCCATTTAATTTTTTATCTCAGATATGACACTTATCTAAATAGGTCCCTAGAGTATTTGTTGTTCTGTGACTGTATTATTTTAAGTAGCAAAATATCCTAAGGCTTATTTATGTTTAGCCCCAGTCAGACTTTCCCATGTTCTCAAGATAGAATAATATGCCATTCTAGATTGACATCACATTTTGCTTATCTATTCATTCACTAATGAACATTAGGGTTGCATTACTTTTTGTTTGTTTTTAGGCCACATCTGGCATTGCTCGGAGGTCATTCCTGGCTTTGTACTCAGGAATCACTTCTAGAGTTCTCAGGAAACCATATGGAATGCCAGGAATTGAACTCATGTCAGTCATGTGCAAAACAAATGCCCTATCCACTGTAATATCAGTCTGGCCATGAATTATCTTTTGACTAGTGTCAATAAAGCTGCTATAAAAATCGTATGCAAATATATCTTTTTCAGGCCCTACTTCAATTAGTTTGAGTACATATATACCCAGCAATGGAACTACTGCTAATCTCTTTTTCATTTGCCTCCACACCAGCTATTTTCCAAGATAATATAGACTGAAGGACCCAGGAATTGAAATCTTAGCTCTGGGTTTCCATATAAACTTTCTATTGTTTCTGTAATCTGAGACATGATGATCATCATGTCAGTACATCTTTTCTATAAAATTAAAATAAATTATTTACCATATTTATTCTCTATGTATAGATGCCATAACAAAGTGCTGCAAACTAGAAAACTTAAAGAACAGAAATGGGACCAGAGAGTCAGAACAGCAGTAAGTCTTTCATCTGGCTAACCTGAGTTCAATCTCTAGCAGCATCTATGACTCCCCAAGCACTTCCAAAAGTCATCCCTGAGCACAGAACCAAAAGGAAGTTCTGAGCTTAGCTCAGTGTGGCCCAAAAATTAAACTGAAACAAATAAAATGTATTATGTCACTAGAGGCAAATAAAGAAAAAAATAACTAAATAAATATACTCCCCAAAAGGTGTTCACAGAATTGATTGCCTCTTGGAAGTTCTGAGAGCAAAAGTTTCACCTTTCTCTTAGTTTTTGACAGTGAGCTGGTAATCACTGGCATTCTCAGCTGGTGTCTGCCTCACATTTATATCTCTTCCCATTTGTATAGGTTGTCTGCCCTTGTAAGTCTGTGTCTTCACACCATGTCCTGTTCTCTGTGCTTATTTGAGTTTTTCTCCCCATATAAGGATGCTAGCCATTGGATTAGGCCCATCTGATTCAAGTATGGCATCATTTTTAATCACAATTGCAAAATCGTTGTATCCCAATGAGGTAATAATGCTATTTTTATAACTGTCAAGGTTAGTACTTCATATCTTTTGGAGCAATACAATTCCACCAACAATACCAACTCACAAAGACCTCTCTATGACTTACCTGTGCCCAGATCTCTATGAATTAAATACATTGTGTAAAAGCTGAAATATCCTGTCATATTGGATAAATGACTTGTTAGCTTGTGGATCTTCTGATTACAAGAACTTCCTTTTCTTTCTGCAACTTGGCCTAGAGTCCATTCTGGTGACTTGAGGACCTTTCTGGTTCCAGCTGAACTGCATTCGCTATGTGATATTAAATGTTCAATGTCATGTTTATCCTGTGGGAAGAAAGAACATTAAATGTAGGTGTTAGCAGATAAGACCAATCTTTAAGTTATTTCATTGTGCTTTTGTTTTCTGATGAACAGATTCTATGCTATTTCTCATAACCCCTTCCCCTTCCCAGAAGATAGCCATAAAGCCATGCCTGGAATGCTCTTGTGATACTTTGGTAAGTGAAACTTCAAGTTTTAGGTCATGGTGTCCATCCCCAGCCCTGACAATAGTTGCCACATTCATAAATACAGCATTCTACTGAGGCTCAGGCTCCCCAGTTGATTATCTTCAGATGTTCTCTCTTTCCTTCATACTGTTATCCAAGCTGGGACACACAAAACAGATTTACTAGGAGTAGAAATAGAAATGATTAACTCTCAGCATTTTTAACTATATTGCTGCTAAATAGCTTACTTACCCAGGAGCCCTCTTCTCCAGAGGAATAACGATTTTGCAACTTATGAAAATCAGCATTTCTGGAAGAGATAAAATTAAGGGATAATTATTTTTGCTTAAAAGGGATTTGTCAGCATGGGAACAGACAAAGACCAACAAAAACAGACCTTAGATTCTGAAAACAGAACTGATGTTACCAGAGAGGAATGAGGGAAGGAGAAAAACAAAAGAAGGAGCCTAAGGTCAGTGGTGGAGAGGCAGTGGTACTTCAGGATGCATTTTGAAGAGGTATGAAATTGTGTCCCTAAAACATCTACAGTCTTATACACCAATATTACCTCAATAAAAATAAATAACTCTTGGTGAAGAAAAAAATTAAAATAAACATTTGTCATAAGATTCCTTAACATGTTAACACCAGTACTTAGTAATGTGTGTGACTTAAACCACACTCAAGTAAGCATCATCAACTGTACATACCAGCACAAACATATCAAAAGAGGTGCTGGTAATAGTAATAATAATAAAAGACTCCACATATTTTTTTTGAAGATCATCTATTAAAAAACTGAACTCTGATAGTCTATAACAATCCTCTTCTGGAATAGACAATTCTGAGGCCTTGCAATGAACTTTTATGGGTGGAGAGGAATTCATGGTCACTAGGGGTGCTTGGGCTACTCCTGGTTCTGTGCTCAGGGGTTTGCTGGCAGTGTTTAGGGGATCATGTGATGCAGAGAATCCAACCAGCATTAGCAATATGCAAGGCAAGTTTTAAACCCCCATAATATACATCTCCAGCCCTCCAAATGGACTTTTTTGTTTGTTTTTGTTTGTTTGTTTTTTGCTTGTTTGATTGGTTTTGGGGCCCCACCCTCTGGTACTCAAGAGGTACTCCTGACCCTGCATCAGGAATCACTCCTGGCATGTTTGGGGAGACCATATGGGATGTTGGAGATTAACCTAAGTCAGTCACATGCAAAGCAAATGCTTTGCCTGCTGTACAACCACTTTGTCCTCTCCAGATGGACTTTTAAAGGAATTTTGTTTATATTCCCTTTCAACAGTTCAGCAGTCTTGTACCTAGGCCTGGTTAGTGCTGAGTGTTGAAACTGCAGGCAGACAGTGAGAAGTGATAGACAGAGTACTATAGACTTCTCAGAGGCTTGGACAGGGCCACCTGGTGATTTATTTACAGCTACAGCTTTGCTTTAAGATCAACACCAGGGCAATTTGACCAGGCAGGTTTCTAAAGCCTAAGGCAAAGTGAGAGCTTAAAAGTGTTGTTATTTTATACTTTGTGTGTCTAGTTAGTTTTAATGAGCCATGACTCCTAGTGAAGAAAAATTAAAGAGCAATTCTTCATAGGAACAAATCTGAGCCAGGGGCTTGAGACACAAATAGCCACATTTTCTTCAGGCCCAGCTACCTATTCACAGCCACATAACGAATTCTTGTATTTCACACAACTAGAGAGACAGCACATCAGGATTGCTTATCTGCAGTTGTAAAAGCCTGCTTAATGCTACTAATAGCCTATGTAATTTTGCTGAAAAGCCTGGGGAGGATTCTTCCATTTATTACCTAGTGAATCAATTCTAGCTTTAATAGAAAAGGCATTGGCTGTAGACTACAATGCTCAATGAAATACTGCACAGAAATTCAGCCAGGGTTTCAATGCCAGGTTTTTTTTAAAGAGAAGGAGACCCCTTCCATCCGCACCCTTTCACCTCTTTTTCCTGCTAAGATGCTGAGAGAAAGGAGACCCTATTCTAGCCAAAGCAACCTCTGTTCTTTGGTGGGTGCCCTTGAGATTTGAGACTGAGTGGTAAAGAACTAAGGCAAGAGATCCAGGCTGCAGGCATTGTGTTGCCAGCCACTAAAAGGTGCAGATGAGATGATGCTGATTACAAAACTGAAAGAAAGCCGAGAGCAGATTCTGAAACCAGCGAAGAAAGGAAGCAAGTGATGCCCTGAGAAACCAAGAAAATGGATAATGTGTCTTGGATGCCTTTCATGCATTTGTCCTTTCAATATAGGCCATTCTCCCTGAAATTACTTTGACTGTTTCCCCCAGGGGTCATCTCCCAAGGAAAATGGATAAATGTTTTCACAAAAGAAGCAAATTTGTCCAGATGACCCACTACCCCCAGGATACAGCAAATTCTAAGGGTACAGGGTCCTAAAACTCCTGCCACCCTGCTCAGGTGATCTTTGCTTGGTGGAATTCTGTCCCACACATTCATGGAAACTTCCTGACTTGAGGCTATCCTATTCCTCTCAGAAAATGGCCTTGTTTTCTTGGACATTCAGAAAAATTCAACCATCCTACCTCTCAAGTCCATTTCACTCTCACACTTTAAAATACTTCCCAGTGCCAGTTTTTACATATTCTCACTCAATGTGACTTAAGATCAAGCTTCAATGTGCTGTTCTCAGCTGGTACAGCTGCTCTAAGCTGAGGAGCAAGCCTGGTATGGCAGATGCTGTAAGCTTCATGCACAGGGCACATGATTTTGTGCCCACAGGAGTGACTCTTGCACTGGCAGCATTTTACCTGGAACTAGACATTGGTTAGAGGAAGAACAAGAGCTTGTACACAAACCTTTATTTCCTTGTCAGAATGACTCTTCTGGAGTTGTCATGGGAGAGATTTACAAAACTGAGACTCATCCTGGTGATAGATAAAATGCCAATTAATTTCGTTTTAAATGGGTCACTTAAAATCCTCAATGGTGTTTTTTTCTTCTCATATCCTAAAGGCTACATTATGGAAAAGTGCAATACTTAAGGAAACACTTATAATCATTTTCTTCATAAAGAAAAAGAGTTTCTGGGCTGGAGAGACATTATAGTTAGTATGGGCTTGCCTTATTTTTGTCTGATCCAGGTTGAATTCCCTAAGCAATTCATATGGTCCCTCTGAATATCACCAGGATGGTATCTGAGCACAAAACCAGAAGTAAACCCAGAGCTTCACTGGATGTAACCCAAACTCCTCCACCCACATAAAAAGAAATTTCATATTTCATTTTTCATCTGACTTTTTCCTGTCTCTGTGCTATAAAATATGTCAGATGATGATAGTCTTCAGAGCATCTTTGCCCAATCTTGACACCTCCTTCTTCAGGAAATCCTGTTCAACAAAGAACGCATAGTAAAAGATTTTCAGTTACTGGCAAGAATATTCTGAGAACAGTGGGTTCATTATGAGGATCAGAAGCAACCTGATGAGCATTCCCCTACCCACCCTCAGTGACAAGAGAGAGTCCAATGGTTTGACACTTGACCTTTTAATAAAAAGGAAGCTTGCTGAAGGCTCGTAAAGCCTGTGATAGGAAATCTCTGACTTGACTGTCAACTTACTGATCAGTACAACTCTGAAAACTAATTTAAAAGTGGAAAAGATTTGAGTCCATGTTATGATTTGGATATCTTGCCCTAGCTGTGGGGAAGGGAGATCAATACCAACCTTCCATGCTAGCATTCCCAAAATATCTAGGTCCTAACTCCAGAGTCTGTTACCTTCCATGGCTAAACAGCCTTTACCAATTGATTAAGTGGAGTCTCTTTAGGCAGGGAGAGTTTTCTGGATAGCTTCAGGTAGACCCAGTATGTAGTCGACACTTTCCAGAGACAGATTTGGACTTCATTGAGATTTCCACTTTAGCAGGTCAGACTCTCATGCCTATAGAACAAAGCACCAGAAGGGAGGCACCCTAGGCCAAGGCACTATCCTCCAGCCCCACTCCTTCATGCTATCACCTGCTGGGAGAGGTCACATTCCCTAGTCACATAGGTTATGTTCCCCTAGTGACATATCTCATATCTGCTGACCTGGTATGCTACATATACACCTGACCAGTGAGGAACTTCCCTTCCCTTAGTTCTATTTTCCCATGCAAGTAAATTCTATTAGCTGTGTAACAATTTAAATACTCAATTTAATTGAGTTCATGGTATTTTCTACATCAGTGTAACCAAAAGAAACCTAAATAAGGGGCCAGAGAGATAGTATAGTATATAGTGGTTTGCCAAGAAAACTACTGATCTGGGTTTGGTCCCCAGCATCCCATATCCCCTGAGCTCACCAGTAATAATTCCTGAGTGTAGAGTATAATCATGGAATCTCTGAACATCTTCAGGAACCTAAGTGAGGTGGCAGCAGGGAGAATGAGTGACAAGTGACAAAGTTGAGAAAAAAGCAAACTGGAATAGCCATCTAACACCATGCACAATGGTCAAATCAAAATGGATTAAAGACCTTGATATCAGACCCAAAACCATAAGTTATATAGAACAACATGTAGGTAAAACCCTCCATGTCATTGAGACTAAAGTCATTTTCAAAGAGGAAACAGCACTCTCCAACAAGTGGAAACGGAGATAGATAGATAGATGGGATTATATTAAGCTGAGAAGCTTCTGCACCTCAAAGAAAATAGTGATGAGGATACAAAGACCACACACAGAATGGGAGAAACTATTCACCCAATTCCCATCAGATAAGGGGCTAATATCTAAGATATACAAGGTACTGACAGAACTTAACATGAAAAAGAAATCAAACCACAGGTGTTTAAATAAATTTAAAAAAAAAAAGAAAAAAATCAAAAGAAATTCTGAATTCTTTCAGAGTCTCAGGCAACCCTGAGAAAGAGTCTGTGAAACTTTTTTACTATTTGAGAATGAATTTTATATGTTTATGGTTTTGACAGAGCATGCTCCCCTCCAAAGAAAAGGTCCACATTTGAAGTAAATTAATGAATAAAGTTTTTGTCTTTTGGCAGACTTCTGACTGCGCATCATGTTGGCTGGTCTAAGACTGTATTCACATGTTGGTAATGATAGTAGGTGAACAAAAGACAATTTTTTGAATTCTTTTTGGTTTGAGGGGAATTGTTTGTTTGTTTTGGGGGGGTCCTAAATTCAGCAATATTAAAGGTTTACTCTAAGCTCTGCACTCAAGAATCACTCCTGATGGGCTCAAGAAGACTATATGTGGTGGTAGATTGAACCTGGGGCAGCCTCATGCAAGGCCTGAGCTCTACCTGTGTCCTATCATTAAAATCCCAAACAGCAATTCTTGAGATGAGAATTTCTACCTTCACAATATACATCGAGGATCTTCAGGCTTCAGGGCCAAGATATAAGGAAGCCTATTTGACAGAGAGGTTGACATTGTAAGCTGGGAAAAAGATTAGCTCTTCCCACCTCAAAGGGAAAAAAAATTCTTCATGAAAGAAGAAAGCCTCTGGAAGAGACCACAATTGCCCCTTATAAAAAGATTTTTTCTGGGGCCGGAGCAATAGCACAGTGGTAGGGCATTTGCGTTGCATGTGCCTGACCCAGGACAGACCTTAATTCAATCCCCAGCATCCCATATAATCCCCCAAGCCAGGAGCAATTTCTGAGTGCATAGCCAGGAGTAACCCCTGAGTGTCACTGGGTGTGGCCCAAAAAAAAACAAAAAAAGAAAACCAAAAAAAAAAAAAGAAATCAAACCCCGTCAAAAAATGGGAGAAGTAATGAACAGATGCTTCCTCAAAGAAGAAATACAAATGGCCAAAAGACACATGAAAAAATGCTCCACATCACTAATTATCAGGGAGATGTAAATCAAAACAACAATGAGGTGCCATCTCACGCCACAATGACTGGCATACATCACAAAGAATAAAAACAATCAGTGCTGCCAGGGATGTGGGGAGAAAGGAACTCTCATTCATTGCTGGTGGGAATGCCTTCTAGTCCAACCTTTATGGAAAACAATATGGAGATTCCTCAAAAAACTGAGCTTCCATATGTAAATTGAGCTCCCATATGATCCAGCTATATCACTCCTAGAGATATACTCTAGGAACACAAAAACACAACACAAAAATGCCTTCTGCACACCTATATTCATTGCAGCACCATTTACAATAGCCAAAATCTGGAAGCAATGCAGATGTCCAACAACAGATGAGTGGCTAAAGAAACAGTAGTATGTATACACAATGGAATACTCTACAGCCATCAGAAAAATGAAGTCATGAAATTTTCCTATACACAGATGGACATGGAAACTATTATGCTGAGTGAAATAAGTCTCTCTCATCTATGAATTTTAAGAAAAATAAAAGACATTATTGTTATAATGCCCAGAGACAATAGAGATGAGGGCTGGAAGGACAGACTCATGATGTGAAGCTCACTACAAGGAGTGGTGAGTGCAGTTAGAGAAATCATTATATTGACAATGTTAATGAGTGAGAGAAGTAGAATGCCTGTCTCAAATACAGGCGGGGGGGGGGGGGGGAGATGGGGACATCTTGGTTATAGGAATGTTGGTTATAGGAATTGGTTATAGGAATGTTGAACTGGTAAAGAGGGGTGTTCTTTTTGTGACTGAAACCCAACTATAATCTTGTTTGTAATCAGAGTGCTTAAATAAAGATATTTTAAAAAGGGGCCAGAGAGATAGCATGGAGGTAAGATGCCTGCCTTTCATGCAGAAGGTCATTGATTCGAATCCTGGCATCCCATATGGTCCCCCGAGCCTGCCAGGAGTGATTTCTGAGCATGGAGCCAGGAGTAACCCCTGAGTGCTGCTGGGTGTGACCCAAAAATAAAACAAACAACAACAACAACAACAGCAAAAGATATTTTTTAAAAAAAGAAAGCCTTGTTGATTTTGAAGGCCTCTGATCAAGAGCAAGAGTGGAGAAACTGGAGAAGCAAGGAAATGTTCTCTAGATCTTCAGAAGGATGCAGTCCTGCAATGATAAAGTCAGTCCATGTTATCTCAAAATAAGAAATTATTTTTGTATCTTAAACTGCTAAATTTATGGTAGCTGTGACCACAGACATTGAAAAGCAACACAGGGCAAAGTTGATAAGTGATATTTTCTAGAAATTGGTTCACATTTGTGTGTTTTAAATATCTCACTTAATCCTATCATGACCCCACTCCAATTGTGAACCATTTTACTCCAAATCTCTCTGAGAGTACAATCTGTTTTGTTCACTGCTATATCCTCAATATCTAAAAAATAGCTAATTCAATATAATTGGTGTCTGCTTTGCTGGTAAATATCACTCTAGGCTGATCAGTTAAATCTAACAGTCTGCTTACTAAGAAATCTTGCTTATAAGTGGCCAACATATTTATTTAGTTCTATTCCTTACCAAACTGCTTCCCTCCATGGCTTCTTGACTGACCCAGTCAGAGTCACCTCAATTCATCTGGAACACAATTCTATTTTTTTAGTCTAAGTGTTCTCTTGGAAACATATTCTGAAGCATATTTGTCTCTCTGATGTCCACCACATATTGCACCACAGGACAAAATCTTTGATAGGACTGGCAGCTATGTATTCTTACCCTGCATCCCTGTGCAACCTTGTCTTACATTTGTCTTACATTGCCAAACCTGTCTATGATCCAACTGGAAGCCCAGCCTTCCTAGTTCCTCTTACTTAAGGGCCTAGCACATGCTGTTCCATCTGTCTTACTTCTTGCAGCCTTCAGCTACAATTACAGCCCTCTATTCATCCTTTATCTCTCCTAGCTGAGCCCCTCTCCTCGGAAAGCCTCCTGCCACCTCTTCGACCAGATTAGCAGACAACTCCCCCAACAAACACATGCTTGCCTAGCACATTACTCCTTTTCTCCCCAGTATGCATCACTGACTCTGCAGCACCTAGCCTAAAAGGTGTAAAGATGTAACCAAGGCACGGAATCAAAGAACTGAAAAGAAGCTTCCCTATAGTTGCTACTTGTAAGTGCTAGAGCTAGGAATAGAACACAGGTGTTCCAAATTCAACACCTTACCACGATTTCACATGGCTAAGGAACTCCCATTTCAAAAGCTGAAAAATCACACGTGGAAACACTACCAAGTATGAAAAGATGATTTCTGGAAGCTTGTCCTGCAGAAAATAGGCTTAGGTAAGCAGCCAGGCACACCTACCTTAGGAGCAAAACCTCTACCTTTAAGAACTGTGCTTTTCAGTCCAGGAAGAGGAATGCAGGACTCTCCAGAGACTGACCACAGCATGACAGGTTACTCAATAACCAGCACTCAGCCAGCTTGCTATTACATTTGAGCATGATAACAAAGAAAGGATCAAAAACTGAGTTATTTAAATTGTGAATTCCCTAGCAGTACCTGCCATGGTCTAAATTGTGTCTTTACAAAATAGAAATATGCCTAGTAAGTAAATAAACATATCTAAATAAAAATAAACCATAAACTCGCATAGGACTACTTTTGGACTTTTTGTTTTGTTTTGTTTGGGGCCACACCCAGAGGTACTCAGGGCTTTCTCCTGACTCTGCTCTGGGATCATCACTACCTGGTGGATTCAGGGATCATATGGGCTATCAAGAATCAAACTTGGACCAGTTACCAAGCAAGTACAAAAATCCCAACACTATCTCTCTGCCCCATAGACAATCTTTGGAGAATTTTATTTTTTATTACTTTATTTAAACACCATGGGTACAAGTTTATTCAAAATGCAGTTGATGTTGTTTTTATATTTTTTTACAGATATAAAGTTATTCATGATTAAATTTTAGTCATGCAATCTACAATACCCTTTACCAGTGCACTTTCCCAATGTCCCCAGTATCCTTCTTCCCTGCTCCTAGCTATGGGGCAGACATTTTCCGTTTTTTCTGTTGGAGAGATAATTTTAGTATATAGACTAAAGTCAAATGAAGTTAGTATATAGACTAAAGTCAAATGAAGTTAAGATGTGGGACTTAACAGTCTTATAAGAAATAAGAAAATCAGGTGTAGGAGGAAAGAGAAGTGAAGGAAGATGCCGGGAAAGTGATTTTCTCAAACACGGAGAAATCTCTCATGAGAACCTGACTGCTGGTGTCTAATCTTGTACTTCAGCCTCCAGCACTGTAAAAATCCAAAGGTCCATTGTATAAGTCCCCCAATCTAAAGATATTTTGTTATGTCCATCTGAACACTAAGACAATGCCCAAAAGTTTGCGGCATAAGTTTGTGTCATGGTTCTGATAAGATCACGATAAGATAAAGAAATGACTACTAGAAAGGGTTATAGTAGATATCTGCAACCCCAAATGAAAGTTCCTATTCTTTTGGTAAAAGCTGATTTCCTTTGGAAAATGTACAGCTTTCACTATTAGCAGTCTAAGCAGAAATGTCAATTATTCCATACCTTCCTCTTGCCAAGAAGTGACCACAGCACTCAACTACTTCAGACTGTAGTAAGAATCTGAATGTTGAAAACAGTGCCATAAAAAATATTAAGTAATTTTTTTAATAATAAACACTTTGTAGGGGATAGAGCCTAAGCACAGTGGGTAGTACATTTGCTTCAAGTACGGCTGACCCGAGTTTGATCCCCAGCATCCCAATATGATTCCCCAAGCCTTCCAGGAGTAATTTCTAAGTGCTGAGTAAGGAGTAACCCCTGAGGGCCACAGGGTGTGGCCCCAAAACCAAAAAAAAAATAAACACTTCATTTTCTTTCAAATTGTATTGATTTATCATTGTTCTTTTAGTATTGTAAAACTTGGGGTGGGTGCTTCCCACTTTGACTTACCAGCCTCATTACACCACCTCCATACTTTTAATGCCAACACACTGTAAAATGCCCTTCTACCCAACCCTCTGTCTCCCATTCCCTCTGGTAACCAACAACATTTTTGTAACCTTAAAGTTATTTCTAGTGATTTTGTCTTAGTGTGTATATTCTGTATAGGAATGAATACATATGGTAATTTTCTTCCACTTTCTCACTTATTTTACACAGCATGTCCCATCACAAAAGCATATATAATCTATTTTAATATTCCATTTATTACCTATGCCATAATTTCTTTGTACAATAGTTTATCAGCAGAAATTTAAGTTGATTCTGTTATATCTATCATAAATAATACTTCTATGAATATATGATTGCTGATATCCCTTCAAATTAATATTTTCACATCTTTTGTATAAACATCTGAGTTATATTTCTGGGCTTACGCATATGTTTATTTTCAAAGAAATCTTCATAGCATTTTTCAGAGACAATGCACTAATTTACATTCCCGACTGTGTACCAAGAGTGTACCAAAGTTTCTTCTCTCCAGAGTTTAGCCAACCTTTTTCATTTCCAGTCTTTCTTGACATAGACCATTACACTATTGCTGAACTGAGATGATTACAACATGGTTTTGATTTGAATTTCCCTAATAAAGTGATGTTGATGAGTTTTTTTATGTGTCTATTGCCTATTTCTATGCCTTCTTGAAAAAATGTCTATTTTTGCCCATTTTTAAAAATTGCTTTGCTTCCCTTTTTG
The DNA here is from genome assembly GCF_024139225.1 of Suncus etruscus. Taxonomy (NCBI): domain Eukaryota; kingdom Metazoa; phylum Chordata; class Mammalia; order Eulipotyphla; family Soricidae; genus Suncus; species Suncus etruscus. The sequence goes on along the minus strand of NC_064851.1, from coordinate 89,489,954 downwards.
TTAGGCTGTGTAAATTATTTGCACTTCTATTCGCAAACTCTCAGACATGATATAAAAACATTATCTCAATTAATTACGAAGCTGTCTTTTTTATTTTGTGGTAGTTTCTTTTTCTCTTGTAATATTTTGAACTGGTTTACTAAAAAAGTAAATAAATAAAATATGTTTTTTCCTTCTTTATTTGAATATCTTGATTACATAAATGATTGTGATTAGGTTTCAGTCATGTAAAGAACGCCCCCCTTCACCAGTGCAACATTCCCACCACCAATGTCCCTAATCTCCCTCCATCCCACCCCACCCCCACCTGTACTCCAGATAGGCTTTCCAGTTCCCTCATTCATTCACTTGATTATGGCAGTTCTCTGTAGAGTTATTTCTATAGCTGTACTCACCACTCTTTGTGGTGAGCTTCATGGAGTGAGCTGGTGTTCTAGCCCTCCTCTCATTGTCTCTGAGGATTGTTAAAAAAATGACTTTTATTTTTCTTAAAACCCATAGATGAGTGAGACTATTCTGTGTCTCTCTCTCTCTCCTTCTGACTTATTTCACTCAGCATGATAGATTCCATGTACATCCATGTATAGGAAAATTTCATGACTTCATCTCTCCTGACAGCTGCATAATATTCCATTGTGTTTATGTACCACAGTTTCTTTAGCCATTCGTCTGTTGAAGGGCATCTTGGTTGTTTCCAGAGCCTGGCTATTGTGAATAGTGCTGCAATAAATATAGGTGTGAGAAAGGGGTTTTTGTATTGTATTCTTGTGTTCTTAGGGTATATCCCTAGGATTGGAATAGCTGGGTCAAATGGGAGCCCAATTTCCAGATTTTGAAGGAACCTCCATATCGCTTTCCATAGAGGCTGTACTAGGCGGCATTCACACCAACAGTGGATAAGAGTCCCTTTCTCTCCACATCCCCGCCAGCACTGACTGTTCTCATTCTTTGTGATGTGCGCCAATTTCTGCGGTGTGAGGTGGTATCTCATCGTTGTTTTGATTTGCATCTCCCTGATGATTAGTGACTAGGAGCATTTCTTCATGTGCCTTTTGGCCATTTGTATTTCTTTTTTTTATCAAAGTGTCTGTTCATTTCTTCTCCCCATTTTTTGATGAGATTAGATGTTTTTTTCTTGTACAGTTCTGTCAGTGCCCTGTATATTTTGGATATTAGCCCCTTATCTGAAGGGTGTTGGGTGAATAGTTTCTCCCACTTGGTGGGTGACTCTTGTATCCTGGGCACTATTTCTTTTGAGGTGCAGAAGCTTCTCAGTTTAATGTATTCCCATCTGTTACTCTCTGCTTCCACTTGTTTGGAAAGTGAAGTTTCCTCCTTGAAGATGCCTTTAGTCTCAATGTCATGGAGTGTTTTACCGACATGTTGTTCTATATACCTTATGGTATCCGGTCTAATATCAAGGTCTTTAATCAATTTGGATTTTACCTTCATACATGATGTTAGCTGGGGGTCTATGTTCGCTTTTTTGCAGGCACCAGTTGTTAAAGAGATTTTCCCTGCTCCACTTAGAATTTCTTGCTCCTTTGTCAAAAATTAAGTAATTGTATGCCTGGGGAATGTTCTCTGAGAAATCAAGCCTATTCCACTAATCTGAGGGTCTGTCTTTATTCCAATATCATGCCGTTTCGATAACCTACTGCTTTGTAGTACAGTTTAAAGTTGGGGAAAGTAATGCCTCCCATTTTCCTTTTCCCTAGGAGTACTTTAGCTATTCGAGGGTGTTTATTGTTCCAGACGAACTTCATAAGTGTTTGATCCACTTCTTTGAAGAATGTCATGGGTATTTTTAAGGGGATCGCATTAAATCTGTATAATGCTTTGGGGAGTTTTGCAATTTTAATGATGTTAATCCTGCCAATCCATGAGCAGGGTATGCGTTTCCATTTTCGTGTGTCCTCTCTTATTTCTTGGAGCAGGGCTTTATAATTTTCTTTGTATAGGTCCTTCACGTCTTTGGTCAAGTTGACTCCAAGATATTTGAGTTTGTGTGGCACTATTGTGAATGGGGTTGCCTTCCTGACTTCCATCTCTTCCCTATCATTATTAGTGTATAAAAAGGTCATTGATTTCTGTAGGTTGATTTTGTAGCCTGCCGCCTTGCTATATGAATCTATTGTTTCTAGAAGCTTTTTGGTAGAGTCTTTAGGGTTTTCTAAGTAGAGTATCATGTCGTCTGCAAACAATGAGAGCTTGACTTCTTCCTTTCTTATCTGGATTCCCTTGATATCTTTTTCTTGCCTGATCGCATATAGCAAGAACTTCCAGTACTATATTGAAGAGAAGTGGTGAGAGCAGACAGCCTTATCTTGTACCAGTATTTACAGGAAAGGCTTTTAGTTTTTCTCCATTGAGGATAATATTTGCCATTGGCTTGTGGTAGATGGCTTCAACTAGATTGAGAAAGGTTCCTTCCATTCCCATCTTGCTGAGAGTTTTGATCAAGAAAGGGTGTTGGACCTTATCAAATGCTTTCTCTCTGTCTATTGATATGATCATGTGATTTTTATTTTTCTTGTTGTTGATGTTGTGTATGATGTTAATAGATTTACAGATGTTAAACCATCCTTGCATTCCTGGGATGAAACCTACTGCATCGTAGTGTATGATCTTCTTGATGATGCATTAGATCCTATTTGCCAGGATTTTGTTGAAGATCTTTGCATCAGCATTCATCAGAGATATTGGTCTGTAATTTTCTTTTTTGGTAGCATCTCTGTCTGGTTTTGGTATCAAGATGATGTTGGTTTCATAAAAGCTGTTAGGGAGTGTTCCTGGTTTTTTTGTTTTGTTTTGTTTTGTTTTTTCAATTTTATGGAAGAGCTTGGCTAGGAGTGGTAGTAGCTCCTCTTGAAAGATTTGAAAAAATTCATTAGGAAAACCATCTGGGCCTGGGCTTTTCTTTTTGGGCAGATGTTTGATTACAGTATCAATTTCCTCAGTAGTGATGGGGGTGTTTAGATATGCTACATCCTCCTTACTTAAATGTGGAAGGTTATAAGTGTCCAGGAATTTTTCCATTTCTTCTAGGTTCTCATGTTTAGTAGCATAAAGTTTCTCAAAGTAGTCTCTGATTACCCTTTGGATCTCTGCAATAATTGTCGTGATCTCCCCCCTTTTCATTTCTAATATGGGTTTTCAGGTTTCTCTCTCTCTCTTTCTTTGTGAGTTTTGCCAATGGTCTATCAATCTTGTTTATTTTTTTAAAAAAACAGCTTCTGCTTTTGTTGATCTTTTGGATTGCTTTTTGGTTTTCCACTTCATTGAGTTCTGCTTTCAGCTTTGTTATTTTCTTCTGTCTCCCTATTTTTGGTTCCTTTTGTTGGTCATTTTCTAATTTTTTGAGCTGCGTCATTAAGTTATTCAGGTAGCCCCTTCTTCCTTCCTGATGTGTGCTTGTAGAGCTATAAATTTTTCTCTGAAGGCCTCTTTTGCTTTATCCCATAGATTCTGGCAGTTTGTGTCTTCATTGTCATTTGTTTCCAGGAAAGTTTTGATTTCCTTTTTGATTTCATCTCGGACCCACTGGTTGTTCAGTAGCAGGGTGTTTAATTTCCAATTGTTAAAGTTTTTCTTTTGTGTGGCTTTGTAGTTCACATCTAATTTCAGAGCCTTGTGGTCAGCAAAGGTAGCCTGGAAGATTTCAATCCTCTTGATTTTATGGAGGTATGTTTTATGTGTCAGTATGTAGTCTATTCTGGAGAATGACCCATGTACATTGGAAAAGAATGTGTATCCAGGTTTTTTGGGATGGAGTGTCCTGTATATATCTACTAGTCCTCTTTCTTCCATAACTCTTTTCAGGGCTAGTATGTTTTTGTTGGGTTTCAGTCTGGTTGACCTATCAAGTGTTGATAGGGCCGTATTGAAGTCTCCCACAATGAATGTGTTATTATTGATTTCTTCTTTCAGATTTGTCAGTAATTGTATTAGATAATTTGCTGGTCTCTCATTGGGTGCATATATGTTTAATAGTCTGATTTCTTCCTGTTGCACATATCCCTTGATTAGTACACAGTGTCCATCTTTGTCCCTTACCACTTTTCTGAGTATAAAGTTGGTGTCATCAGATATTAATATGGCCACCCCAGCTTTTTTGAGGGTGTTGTTTGCTTGGATGATTTTCCTCCAGCCTTTCATTTTGAGTCCATGTTTGTTCTGACTATTCGGATGTGTTTCTTGTAGGCAGAAGGTTGGATTCATCTTTTTGACCCATTTTGCCACTCTGTGTCTTTTAATTGGTGAATTTAGTCCATTGACATTGAGGGAGATGATTGTCATAGGATTTAATGTCATCTTTGTAGATAAGTTTGCTGTGTTTGTTGGTCTCTCTTGTCTTAGAGTAGACCTGTCAGTTTTTTCTTTAAGGTTGGTTTATCATCTGTGAAGTTTCTGAGCTGTTGTTTGTCCAAGAAGCTGTGTATTCTTTCTCCAAACCTGAACGTGAGTCGGGCTGTGTGCAGTATTCTTGGTGAGGCATTCATTTCTTTCAGTCTTGTCACAATATCCAACCACTGTCTTCTGGCCTTGAGAGTTTCTTGTGACATGTCTGCTGTAAGTCTTAGGGATGCTCCTTTGAATGTAATGTCCCTTTTTGATCTTGCTGCTTTCAGTATTCTATCCCTATCTATGGGATTTGTCATTGTAACGAGAATATGTCTTGGGGTGTTTTTCTTTGGGTCTTTTTTAGCTGGTATTCTTCGGGCATGCAGGATTTGATTGCATGTAGTCTTTAACTCTGGGAGTATCTCTTTGATGATGTCTTTGACAGTTGATTCTTCTTGGAGATCTCCTTCCTGGGTTTCTGGGACTCCAATGATTCTTATTTTGTTTCTGCTGAGTTTATCAAAGACTTCTATTTTCATCTGTTTGCATGCCTTGAGTACTTTTTCCATTGCCTGTACATTTGTCTTAAGGTTCTTTTCCAATTTCTTCTGTTGTGTTGAGTTTTTCTGCATCACATCTTCCACTACTCCGATTCTCTCCTCAGCTGCTGAATCCTGTTGGTGAGGCTATCCACTGAGGTTTTCAGTTGAGCAACCGTGTTTTTCAGATCTGTTATTTCAGTTTGGAGTTTTCTGATTTCTGTCTTTGTGTTCTCTTCAGATCGATCTATGCTGTTTTTGAGCTCTATGAACATAGTCCATATTTCTATTCTAAACTCCTTATCTGAAAGTTTAATCAGGTGGTTGGAATTTATTAGGTCATCCGAGCTTTCATCTTTATTCTCTGTTGATGGTGTTTGCCTGCGAGGTTTCCCCATTATCATGCTTGTAGTGTGGTTTTTCCTGCGTGTTGTGGTGGGTTTCATTGATTAGAAAAAGTGTGAGGCCGCAAAGCGAAGCAAAGTGGCCGCGCTCTTCTGCTGCCTCTAGTTGACAGTCCTCAGAATGAACAAAGGCACAACAGGGCAGAGTGATCCCGCAGCCCCAGAATGTACTCACTCAGCAGCTTCAAAATGCAGTTTTTTGGGGGTGCGCTCTCTAGGCATCTGAGGAAACCTTCGGGGATTCAGAAGCACAGTTTCAGGCAGACAGAGATAGGAGTTTCCCCTGAAGTCCTCATAGTGAACCATAAAATATGTTTTGACAAAAGTTGCTACTTGTTTTTTCTTGCTTTTGTTTCCTTTGCAATTATTTAGAACTTCAGTTTTCAAATAAGCTCTATGTCAAGATACTAGAATGCATAGCCTATTTTCATCTAAGGATTTTATAGTTTGGAGTATGTAACAATACCTTAATCTGTTTTAATTTTTATTTAAACCATTATTATTTACAAAGTTATTCATAGTTGGGTTTTAGGACCCGTCTCATCAATAGTGTCAATAATCCTTCCTCTAATGTTCTCAGAATGCATCACATGTCATCACCCCCTGCCCCCAGCTACCAGCATAACAGGCCCATTTTTTGTTTTGGTTTTTAAAGTTTGGGTCACATGATTTCACTGTTTTTGACTCTGGCTTGGATATTTAGTTGTGTCCTTTCTCAACACCACCAAAGTACCTGATACTCCTTGACCTTCCCACATCCTTTCATATTTGTCTTTCTCCTCCTCCTTCTCCTCAGTTTTGAGTAATTTTTTGTCTGTGATATCAATTGTTATCTGCTTTTATGTTTACAAGTAGCTGGACAGTTTACCAATAATCATTTTCAAAGATACTTTTCTTTATTCATTCACTCCTTTTGTTTGTTTGTTTGTTTGTTATAGCAAATTAAACATCTGTATTATATGGGGAGGGTTCTTCTGGGCTCTCAATTTATTCTATTGATCTGATACCTGTTTTTGTTCTAATCCATAATATTTCAATTATTATTGTTTTGAAGTAAGCTTGAAGTCACAGAGTTAAGGCTTTTATTTTTCTTTTCTCTCAGAATTGCTTTAGCTGTCCAGGGACTTTTGTGATTCCTTTCGATTTTAGAGTTGTCCCAGAAATATGCCATTGACATTTTAATGGGAGTAGAGGAAATGGACTGAATTTTCAAATTGCTTTGGGTAAGATATTATTTTAGCAATGTTTATTCTTGAAGTTAATATATTTTGCTGATACTTAAGGGGAAAAATTACTCAGTAAATCTTACTATTTAGATTCTTGGAGTAATTCCTGTCTTTTTCCAAAATCATTTGGTTAGTTGCTTTTCCACTTAGGTAGCACAACTTATATTCTTCCAATAAATTAAGCTATGGCTATAATCTAATTTGGTTTTGATTGCTTGCTTTAAAAGAATTCTTATAGTTATGTGAGCTGTTGAATTTGTGCTACTGATATTTTTAACTTCCAATGATTATTTTGATATAATATATAACTAAAATGCACATACATAATTAAAAACTATCTGCAACTTAGTGTTTTATTTTAACATTTTAGTGATTGTCATACAAATTAGAAAAATATACTATATACCTGGAAATATTCTATCTGTTATCTTTTTTAATCAGTGAAATAACTCTAATATTAGTGTCATCTGGAGTTGGTGGTATATCTATTCAAAAATATTTTTAGGGAAACATAATTTAATATTAAAATGGCATAAATGGCACAGAACTGAAATCAATTTCAATCAGATTCTAATCTGTCTTTTGCATAAAATTTGGATTTGAGCTTATTATTCTCAATCTATTTTTGCTGTTCTCCAAAGATTTACATCAAATATTGGAGCCAGACTATGAACCAGAGGAAGCACTGAGGGCAAATTACCATGACTTTTCTGGCAGCATTTGTGAAAGGAAACTTGGCTTTATTTTCCAGGCCTGGTGCATTTATACTTTTCTGTTTTGATGAAGAGAAATGGAGGGTAGAAAAATGCTTGATATATAATGATTAATATTTCAGAAAATGCATTTACTCACTGAAATAGTCCTGACATTTTAAATGATTATCATTATAAGAACACTTTAATTCATAATTTTTATTGTGAAGTACATCATTTTTTATAAAAACTGTATAAAATGTATTTGTGCAGTGTGAAGAATCTTAATAAATTCCCATATAACCTGAGAAATAGATGTCTCTCCCATTACTTATTGGTCCTTCTCCCACAAAAGTAACTACCTTTCAACATTTTGTATTGATTTTCTCTTGGATTACTTTATGGTTTTATCTCATTTATATGAACTCCAGAGGAAATTTTGTACATATTCCTTTGTGATGTGCATTTGTTGCTACAGTATTTGGGATTTAAATAAAAGAATTTCTTTTTCTTTTTTTTCTTTTTTTTTTCTTTTTTTTTTTTGCTAGTGCAGTGATAGGAGGCTCCCAAATAGTGCTCAGGAAGTCTGAAGGCCCTTCCAATTGATTCTGAACCAACAAGCCTGAAAACTCATTCACAATCCAGCCCTAGGGCAGTGCTTTTAGAAGATTAAGAGGTGCCAGGGATCCCAATGAGGTCAGCTACATTCAACACATTCACCTTAACCTTTGCACCCTATACTCAGCCCACACATTATTTTGTAGATGTTTAAGACTAATTATATATCATATATAATTCATTTTCCCATAACTATATAGTATTCAGCTTGATAAATATGCTATAACTAATGCATCATCTCTATATTTTTGTGTATTTTTACAGCTAAGAGTAGAGCTTCTGTGAGCATTTTTTCTATTGCACAAATACAAAATTATCTTTAAAGTGCATACCAGAAATGGAATTGCTGGATCACAAGAGCACACAAATTCAACTCTACTAGAAAATGCAAGGATTTGATTTATTTTAATATAGCTGTGGTAGTGTATATTCTAACTTGCAGGTGACAGACTACTCTGCACTCTTGGGTTGATAAAGTACAACACAGTTTAAAGGCCTTACTATCTGCCTATCTGTCTGTCTGACAATATCGCCCTCTCTTCAGAAGAATAGCAACAAGATACAGTACATTCACAATGTCACAATTATTTTTTAAATAAATTCTTTAACTGAATCACCATGAGATGCATGATTACAAAGTTTCTGAGTTTCAGTAATACAATGTCCACTACACTTCAGAAATGCACATTTCTTGCCCCAAATGACTTCAAAATTTTCCCTCCCATCCTTCTTTCTGCCTGCCTCCTTGCAAACATTTTTATATTCTCTCTCTCTCTCTCTCTCTCTCTCTCTCTCTCTCTCTCTCTCTCTCTCTCTCTCTCTCTCTCTCTCTCTCTCCTTTTTTTCTTTTAGACAATGTGGTTTTCAATAATTTTACTGAAGGGATATTATTCATTATCACTTTATTCCTTTCAGCACCTGGGTTCTTCTCAGAGTGATCATTTTCAACTATCATAGTCATAATGGCTCTTCTCTGTCCTAACTGCAAGTCCCTCCTCTATGTAGCAAGCTTCTGACCATGGATTAATGTTCCTGCCTCTCATTTCTATTTCTATTGTCTCTAGCTATTATTATCATACTACCTTTTTTTAAAATCCTATAAATAAGTGTGATCATTTTTATATCTATACCTCTCCCTCTGACTCATTTCTCTCAGCATAATATTCTCCATATTCATGCATGTATAAGCAATTTCATGACTTTATTTTTTCCATCAGCTGCATAGTATTCTATTATGTAGATGTACTACAGTTTCCTTGTAAGCTCATCTATTTTCAGGCATTTGGGTTGTTTACAGGTTTTGGCTATTGTGAAGAGTGATGCAATGAACATAAGAATGCAAAGGACTTTCGTGTATTGTGTTTTGGGGCCCCTAAAGTATATTCCTAAAAGCAATATTATATATGAGAGCTCAATTTCTAATTTTTTTGCAGCTTTCCTATTTCCCAATTTCTAATTTTTTGTGGAACATCCATACTATTTTTCAGAAAGGCTAGACCAGTTGACATTTCCATCAGCAATCAATGAGAAACCCTAAACAAGATGGAAATTAAGTGAGCTTTTCTCAATGTAGTCCACGCCATTTACCACAAACCCACAGCAAACATTATACTCAATGGGGAAAATCTAAAAGCCTGCTCTCTAAAATCTGGCACAATTAAAGACTGCCACCTTTGGCCACTCCTATTCAACATAGTACTGGAAGTATTTGCACTAGTAATTAGGCAAAAGAAAAAGAAAGAAAAAGAAAGAAAGAAAGAAAGAAAGAAAGAAAGAAAGAAAGAAAGAAAGAAAGAAAGAAAGAAAGAAAGAAAGAAAGAAAGAAAGAAAGAAAGAAAGAAAGAAAGAAAGAAAGAAAGAAAGAAAGAAAGAAAGAAAGAAAGAAAGAAAGAGAGAAAGAAAGAAAGAGAGAAAGAAATGACATCCATTTAGCAAAGGAAGAATTCAAGTTCTCACTGTTTGTAGATGACATGATACTATATTTAGAAAACCCTAAAGACTCTACCAAACAGTAGTTTCTTGAAACAATAAATTGTATGGCAGAGTGGCAGGCTACAAAATTAATATGCAAAACTCCATTGAGTTTTATATACAAAGAATGAAAGAGAAGTAAGAAACATAAAAATATCCAATTCACAATTGTGCCTCAGAAACTCAAATATCTTGGGGTCAACTTAACTACAGAGGAGAAAGACCTATACAAAGAAAACTATAAAGCACTGCTTCAAGAAATGAAAGAGGATACAAGGAAAAGGATACATATACACTGGTCATGGATCTGGGGGTAACATCATTAAAATGACAATACTTTCCAAAGCATTGTACAGATTTAATGCATCTTTCTAAGATACACATGACATTTCTCAAAGATGTAGGTCAAACAAACACTCCTGAAATTTATTTGAACAATAAATGCACATGAATATCTAAAGCAATCTTTAGAAAAAAGAAGATGGAAGACAACACTTTGCCCAATTTTAAATTGTACTACAAAGCAATAGCTATGAAAACAGCTTGGTATTGCAATAAAGACAGACCCTCAGATTAATGCAACAAACTCAAGTATTCAGAAAATGAACCCTAGACATACAATGATTTAATCTTTGACAAAGTGACAAGAAACACAAAGTGGAGTAAGGAAAGCCTCTTTGACAAGTCATGTTGAGACCATTGATCAGCCACATGAAAAAAGAGTGAACTCAGACTTCTCTTTAACACCATGCATAGAGGACAAATCAAGATGGATTAAAGACTTTGATACCAGACCTGAAACCATAAGGTATATAGAAGAAACCATAGACAAAGCACTTCATGACATTGAGATGAGAGGCATCTTCAAGGAGGAAGCAAGCACCACTGTCCAAGCAATAGAAGCAGATATAAACAAATGGAACTACATTAAATTGAGAAGTTTCTGCACTTCAAAAGAAACAGGGACTAGGTTACAAAGGTCACTCATGGAATGGGAGAAACTAGTCACCCAATACACATCTTATATGATTTATCTTATTTTGTATATGTTGTATATATAAATATATAAGATACTGACTAAACTCAACAAAAAAAAATACTGGGGGATGGAGAGATAGCACAGCTTAGGGCACTTGCCTTGCACTTGGTCTACCTGGTAGGGACCCAATTTGATTCCCGGCATCCCATATAGGTCCCCAGCCTGCCAGGGATGATTTCTGAGTGCAGAGCCAGGAATGCCTTGTGTGTGGCAGGGTGTGGCCCAAAAACCAATCAATCAATCAATCAATAAAGTTTTATAAAAAAAGTTTTTGAAAAGTATAATATTTAACCCCATCAAAATATGGAGAGAAGAAACAAACATTTCTTCAAATTTCCTCAAAGAAATACAGGTGGCCAAAAAACACATGAAAAGTGCTCCACATCATTAGTCATCAGGGAGATGCAAGTCAAAACAACAATGAGGTATTATCTTACACTATGGAGACTGGCACATATCACAAAGAATAAGAACAACTAGTGCTGGCATAGATGCGTAGAGAAAGAAACTCTGATTTACCACTGGTGGGACTGTCTTTTAGTCCAGCCTTCTTGAAAACAATGTGGATATTACTTAAAACACTGGAAATTGAGTTCCCAATGATTAAGCAATATCACTCCTAGGGAATATATCTTAGGAACACAAAACACAATATAAAACTGCCCTCTTCACTCGTCTTCATCACAGCCAGAATCTAGAAACAACCCAGGTGTCGGATAACAGATAAGTGGCTAAAATCACTGTTACATCTACACAATGGAATACTATGCAACTGTTAGAAAAAATGAAGTCATAAAATTTACCAATACATGGATGTACATGGAGATTATTATGTTGAATTTAATGATTCAGATGGAGATGAATATGGAGAGGAATAGATGGAGAGGAATAGAATAATCTCACTCATCTATAGGATTTAGAAAAATAAAAGGCCATATGGTAATAATATCCAAAGACAATAGAGATGAGGACCAGAAGGACCTTCATTGATATGAAGCTTACCATAAAGAGTAGTGAGTGTAGTTAGAACACTAACTGCAGTGTCAACTACTATGACAATGTTAGTGAGAAAGAGAAAGGCAAATAGCCTGTCCCAGACACAGGCAAGGGATGGGGTTGGGGGAGGTAAATCAAAGACACTGGTGGTGAGAAATTGCTCTGGTGAAGGGTTATGTACATTCTATGACTAAAATCCAACTACAAACATTTCTGTAACCATGGCTTAAATAAAAAATTATTTTTAGATAAAAATAAGTAAAAATAAAACCAATTTCTATTAGGAAAATAATGTTAAATAATTAAAATTTTAAAAAACAGAGAGAATCCCTTTCTCCCTACAGCCGTACTAGAACTGGTTGTTCTTGTTCTTTATGTGAGAGTATCTGAGGTATGAGATGATACATTATTATTGTTTTGATTGACATCTTCCTGATGATAATGATGTAACCATTTTTATCTGTATTTCTTATTTGAGGAAATGTCTATGTATTTATTTTCATTTTGGATGGGGTTAGATTTTATTTCTTATTAACCTTTACCAGTGTTTTATTTATCTTTGCTATTAACCCTTTGTCAGATGGTATTGGGTGAATGAATAGTTTCTCACACTCCACAGGCAGTCATTGTATCATAGTCACCATTTCCTTTAAGGTTCAGAAGCTTCTTAGTTTAATGTGGTTTCATTTGGTTATCTTTACTTCTACTTGCTTAAACTGTGGTAGTTAATCCTTGAATACCTTTAGCTTCAATGTCATGGAGAGTTCTTCCTATGTTTTCCTCTCTGCATCTTATAGCTTTAGGTCTAATATAAAATCTTTCATTTATTTTGATTTGACTTTTGTGCATTACATTAAAAAGAGGTCTGGATTCACATTTTAGCCTGTAGTCAATCAGTATTCCCAACACCACTTGTTGATGAGGCTTTCCTTGTTCCACTTCATATTTCTTGCCCCTTTATCAAAGATTAGTTGATTGTATATTGTGTATTGCTCTATAATACAGTTCAAAGTTGGGGAAAGCAGTGCCTCCCACCTTTTTGTCCCAAGGTTTTATTTAACTATTCATGGAGACTTATTGTTCATAATAATTATAGAAGCGTTTGATCTAGTTCTTTGGAAAATGTCATGTGTATCCTTATGGGGATTGCTTTAAATCTGTACAGTGCTTTGGGGACTATTGTCATTTTAATGATGTTAATCCTCCAAATCCATAAGCAGGAGATATGTTTCTATGTTCTTGTATTTTTTATTTTTTTAAGCAGTGTTTTGTATTTTTCTTTGTATAGGCCTTTCACTTCTTTAATTCAGCTTATTTTCTGAGGCAGAATTGTGAATTGGATTAATTGTTTTCTTACATCTCTCTGTTCTTTCATTATTTGTATATAAAAAAACCATAGATATTTACATGTTAATTTTATAACCTTATAACCTGTCACTTTAATATACAAATTTTTGGCTTCTAGAATTTTTTTTTGGTGGGGACTAGTCTTTAGGATTTTGTAAATATAGTATATCTTCTCAAACAGTGAGGACTTGACTTCTTCCTTACCTATCTGGATGCCCTTGATATTTTTTTTCTTACCTATTTGTTTGCATCCCTGGGATGAATTCTACTTGGTCATATAGTGTCTGATCTTATTGAATTGATGGATTCTATTTGTTAGTAATTTGTTGAGGATTTTTGTGTCTGTGTTTATCCTGGATATCAGACTGTAATTCTTTTTTTTTTTTCCTGGTACCTCTATCTGCTTTTGGTATCAGGGTGATATTTATTTCATAAAATGTTTAGGAGTGTTCGGTTTACTCAATTTCCTGGAAGAGACTGAAAAGGATAGACAGTAGATCCTCTTTAAAGGTTTGAAAGAATTTACTAATGAAGCTATCTGGGCCTGGACTTTTGTTTTGTGGAAGACTTTTGACTACCATTTCAATTTCTTTAATAGTTCTAAATCTGTTCAGGTATTCCACATCATCTTTCTTCACTCTTTGGAGGCTATAGGACTCCAAGAATTTATCTTTTTATTTTAAGTTTTGTTTTATGGCATAAAGATTCTTAAAGTTATCTCTGATTATTCTATGAATTTATGTAGTGTCTAATGTGACATTCCCCTTTTATTTATGATTCAGTTTATTATTATTATTATTATCTTTCTTTGTGAAAATTTATCAATCTCGTTTATTTTTTCCAGAAAGCCAACTCTTGCATTCCATTGATGTTTTGGATTGTTTTTAGCTTTTCCAACTCACTACTTCTGCTGTAAGTTTTATTATTTCATTTCTCCTGCTTGTTTTTAGCTAATTTTCTTAGTCCTTTTCAAATTTTTTAAGCTGTATTGTTATTTTAAGTTATTTATAGATGCCCTTTCTCACTTCCTAAATATATGTAAAGTTACCAATTTTCCTCTTAATACTACTTTTACTGTGTTCCACAAATTCTGATAAAGTTCATCCTCATTCCCATTTGTTTCCAGGAATATTTTTATATCCTCCTTGATTTCTCTCTGACCTATTGGATGATTGGATATTTGGTAGTGAGCTGTTTAATTTCTAGGTACTAAAGTTATTTCTCAGTTGATGTTTATAAATCACATCTATTTTCAGTACATCATGGTCTGAGAATATAGTTGATTCAATTTCTATCCTCTTGATCTTACGGAGGTAAGTTTTGTGGCCCAGCATGTTGGAGAATGTCCCATGTGCATTGGAGAAAAATGTATGTTTGGGGCCCGGAGAGATAGCACAGCGGCATTTGCCTTGCAAGCAGCTGATCCAGGACCTAAGGTGGTTGGTTTGAGTCTCAGTGTCCCATATAGTCCCCCGTGCCTGCCAGGAGCTATTTCTGAGCAGACAGCCAGGAGTAACCCCTGAGCACCGCCTGGTGTGACCCAAAAACAAAAACAAAAAAAAAATGTACGTTTGGCCTGGGGGATAAGAAAAAATCCTATACAGGTACTCCTAGTTTAATGACCAAGTTTCGTTTCAAAGACTTGGTCATTAAGCAAATTGGTAGTTAAGTGAGGAACTACATGTAATGTATACAGTAGTACAGTATATGCATAGTATTTGACAATACAGTATTCTGAATCAGTAAAATTACGAGAAAGATCAAACTGAAAACTTCCACTTGTTTTAATTTGCATAGGTTGCTTAATTTACACACAGTACTGCAATGTATTACAGAACATAAAGTTAGTAAAGTAGGTACATTAAAGCACCAAAAACCGCAGTACTGTACTGTAGAATGTACAAGATGGAAAAAGGATATTTAAAATAAAATAAAATAACGGTGAAGAGATGGTCATAAGTGCAAGCAGTCGCTAAACAGGTAGGTAGTTAAGCAAGGAGTATCTGTAGTTATCTACTAAGCCTCCCTCTTAGGGACTAGTAAGCCCCTCTCTTCCATTTCATCTTTTAAAGTATATTCTTATTGAGTTTTATCCTTATCTTTGTTGATCTATCAGAATGTGACACTGTGGTGTTGAAAACTCCTACTATAATTGTGTTGCTATTAATGAGTCTTTCTTCAAATCTATTTGCTGTTTTAAATATTTTGCAAGTCCCTCATTTGGTGCATATATGTTTAAGATTGTGATTTCTCTCTGATGTACATATTTCTTGTTTTTATTATTATTATTATTATTATTATTATTTTGCTTTTTGGGGCCACACTCAGGGATCTGAGATACTCCTGGCTATACGCTAAAAAATCACTACTGGCTTGGGGGACACCAGGGGATTGAACTGCAGTCCATCCTAGGTTTACAGTGTGCAAGGCAAATGCCCTACCACTTACGCCACCACTCCAGCCCCCATATTTCTTGATTATTACGAAATAACTACCATGACAATGTTAATGAATGAGAGAAGTAAAATGCCTGTTTTGAATACAAGCAGGGGGTGTGGGAGGAGAGAAATAGGGACATTGGTGGTGGGAATGTTGCACTGGTGAAGGGGGGTGTTCTTTTGGTGACTGAAGCTCAACTATAGTCCTGTTTGTAATCACGGTGTTTAAATAAAATTAAAAAAAAATAAATAGAACAGCCAACTCTAAAAAAAAAAAAAAAACTAAGAAAAAGAAATAACCCACTCTGTCTCTTCTAACCTTTTGATCCTGGAGTCTATGCTGTCTAATGTTATTCTGGCCACAGAGCCAGGAGTAACCTTTTGAATGAAGTTGTTTTTTTGAAAGCTTGTCTTCCAATCTTGACTTTGAGTCTGTGTTTGTTCTAACTGTTCAAATGTGTTTCTTGCAGGCAGCAGAATGTTGGATTCAATTTTCTGATCCATTTTGCCACCCTATCTTTCTAAATTGGTGCATTTGGCTCTTTGACATTGAGAAAGATTGTTTTAATGTAATCTTGTGGCATCTTTTTGTAGAAATTTGTTTGTTTCACAGAAGTTTGTGATGTTTGATTTGTTTTAAAGTACTCCCTTCAGTTCTTTTAAAATTGGTTTTGAGTCTGTAAATTTCATGAGCTGGTTTTTACCTATGAAGCTGTGTATTATTATCCTGTCAAAACTGCATGAGTCTGGATACATGAAGTATTCTTGGTAAGACATCCATCATTGAGTTTTTTCATTTTATCAAGTAGCTGTCTTTTGACCCAAAGTGCTGCTTGTGATAAATCTGCTTAAATCTAATCGATGTTCCCTTGTATGTCACTTCCTTTTTCGATCTTGCTGCTGCATTCTATCTCTACCCATGGTTGTCCTCATTGTGACTAGATGTGCCTCAGGGTTCTTTTGGGGGGAGTATCATTTAGCTGGGACTCTTAGGGCATCCAGGATGTGGGTGTATGCACTCTTCAGCTCAGGCAACATCTCAGCTATAATATCTTTGGACTGTTACTTCGTCAGAGAAGTTTACTTCCTAGCTTTCTAGGCCTCAATGATTTTTGTGTTGTTTCTGTTGAATTTATCCAAAAGTTCAACTGTCATCTGTTCACTTATTTTGAGGAATTTTTTCCCATCTTTTTTATTTTAAGACTCTGTTCCATTTTCTGCTACTGTCTAGAGGTGTTATACAGCTCATCTTTGAGCTTACTGATTCTGTCCTTTGCAGCTGTTACCCTGCTGGTGGGGCCTTCAAGTGAGTTTTTTTATTTTGCCTGCCGATTTTTGCCATTCTGTCATTTCTGTTTGAAGTTTTTTCATTTCTGCTCTCATATCCTTTTGAGTCTTATTGGCTCTTTGTTCCAAGGTTCCTTGAACAAATTCATCATTTCCTCTCTAAAGTCCTTATCAGAGAGGCTATATTGGTGGCTGATATTAGTTAGGTCTTTGGAACTATCATCTCCATTCACTGTGGTGGGTTTCTGCAAGGTTTTCTCATTGTGACCTCAGCACTGTGGAGGTGTTTTTATGCATTGCGGTGTGGCACATTGACTGGAAAAAATGCATGGCTTCAGAGTGAAGCAGAATAACTGACGTCTTCTCATGAAGTGCTGGGTGTAAAAATGTCTCTTCTGTGTCACAAAAAAGACCTGACCACTGCTCTGTCCATCTGTCTTAATCAGGATTTTTCTAAGATCTTCAGAGTTGGATCTAGTCATAATTGAAATATTGACCTTTTTGGGACAATTTGTGGAAAGAGAATGTGTTGGATTTGCTTTGCTTATAATGTTATCTAGATTTGACATCAAGCTAATGTTGACTTCATAAAATAAGGCCTAATGTTTCATTTTCTATTGCTAATAGTTGTGTATAAATACAAGATCTAAAAATCAAAAATTTTGTCCAATGATTCTTAACTGCTTATTTCATCTTTTCAAGAACTTGTTCAGGTTTTACTTTCTTAAGGTAAAATTAGCAAGTTGTAATCTATAAGAATTTTTTATTTCAGGGGTCAAAGAGCTAATACAGTGAGTAAGGAACTTACTTTGCAAAT
The DNA here is from genome assembly GCF_024139225.1 of Suncus etruscus. NCBI lineage: Eukaryota > Metazoa > Chordata > Mammalia > Eulipotyphla > Soricidae > Suncus > Suncus etruscus. The sequence goes on along the minus strand of NC_064851.1, from coordinate 89,472,236 downwards.
TGCAAACCACACGTGGTCCTCTGAGCTCTATGAGCAATTTCTGAGCGCAGAACCAGAACTAAGCTTGTGCTTCTGGGCACAAGCAGGATATACTCACAAACCTGCAAATGCCCCTACAAATATGATTCATTCCATACTGACTTAAAATCAACTTTTTTTCATAATAATGACTTAAATACTTTTAATTATAGCCCTCTTTTAGCTCAAGTAATGACACTACTTATTTGATTTCCCCTTAATTTCTTCAGAGAATTTTCTGCCTTTTCAAAGAATAAACTGTGGATATAGGGATTCTATTATATAGTTGTTTCTATCTCATTTATTTTCCTGCTTATATTGCATTGTTTTTTCTACTTTTTGTTTATACAAGGGTAAGAGATTTCGGAGGGGTATGTACCTATCAATACTCATGGCTATCTCTGGCTCTGTGCTCATGAGTAACCCCTGGAGGTGTTCAGAGAATCATTCAAACTCCCAAATTCAAACTTGGATTGCCTTGACAATATCTCTGGAACTTTTATTTTGCTGTTCTTTTTTAACTTCCTAAGATATTAGCTTGATCTATTTATAAATTTATTTTCAAATGTAAAATTTCTCTAAGTATCACTATGTTTAAAGTCTGCAGGATTTTACAGTAGTATTTTTTGGGAGGGCCACACCCAGTGGTGCTCAGGGGTTACTCTGCACTCAGAAATCGCTCCTGGCTCTGGGGACCATATGGGATTCCAGGGATTGAACTCAAGTCAGTCTTGGGTCAGTCGCGTGCAAGCAAATACCCCACTCCTGTGCTATCACTCCAGCCCCCTTACTGTAGGGTTTTTTTTGTTCAGATATTCTTTTTCTTCCAAATTTTTGAATTGAGGATTGTTATTTTTTATAAAAATGCTCAATTTTTTTGTTTTGTTTTTGTGCCACACCCGGTGATACTCAGGGGTTTCTCTTGCCTATGCATTCAGAAACCGCTCCTGGCTAGGGGGACCATATGGGACGCTGGGGGATTGAACTGCAGTCTGTCCTAGGTTAGCACATGCAAGGCAAATGCCCTACTGCTTGCACCACCGCTCCAGCCCCAAAATTGCTCAATTTTTTTAAAGATTTTTAAAGATTACTTTATTTTAAAACTTGTCTACAAGATTGTTCATAACATAGTTGTGATATTTTTTATAATTACAAAGTTGTTCATGATTTTCAGTCATTTAAAATATAACACTCCTCACCAGTGCCATTTCCTGCCACCAATGTCCCCGATTTTCCTTCTGCCCTCTCCCCTGTCTCTTTGTGGCAGGCATTTTTTTCTCTTTCTCTCTCTTTCCCTATTCCTTTTTTCTTTTAGACACTGTAGTTTTCAACATTGTTACTGAAGGAGCATTATGCATATCACTATCTTTTTTCAGAACCTGATTTTTGTGCAGAGTCATCATTTCCAACTACCATTGTCACAGTGGTTCCTTCTCTGTCCTAACTTCACTTCTTTGCTATTTGTGGCAAGTTTCCTACCATAGACTGGTCCTCCAGTTTCTTGTCCTTATTTTATCTGGATATTATTGCATTAAAAATGCTAATCTTGTTTGGGCTTATAATGCTAGTGCACCATTTCCACAAGACTGGCAATATTTTCCACCCATTGTCCCAAGGTCCTTTACCCCTCTTTTGTTCAGCTCTCAATTATTTTATTGCTATCATGTATTCCTTTTTAAGTTAAAAATATGCAACATTATTTCAATAATGTTGCTTAATGATTATGATTTCTAATGTGGGCACATTTTGTTAAAGATCCAGCCCTCTGACTAGTTTTAATCAGAACAAGTGTGGGAGCTCGGATTATGTGATAACACCATGTCAGTTTTCAAAATCATTATGTATGTTTCAAACAGATGTATTCACTCCAATTACATGTGTTTATATTGTTTTTTAAATCATATATTTGGGGGCCAGATAGCCAGTATAGGGTTTAAAATGTTTGGCTTGCTTTTGGCCAACTAGGTTCAGTCTCTGGCACCCATATGGTCCTATGGCCTACCTGAAGTAATTCCTGAGAAGAGAGCCAGTAATAATCCCTCAGCAGAGGATGAGAGTATGGTATGGTCCAATATTGCCTTCAACCTCCTGTGCCCTTCCCAGCATATAAACATATACATACACACATACACAAAAAATCTTGCATATTTCCAGGGATATTTTGTTGTTCATATAAATCATTTATCATAAAAGATAATATCTCCCACTATTTTTATAGATTTATTAGTATTTTTGTATTTCTGTTTATGTCTTCAATTAAGATATATTTCAAGACGTCCTTAAGTGATATGGCTTTGATTTGTTACATCATTCTATGACATTTTCCATCATAAAGTTATTTCATGTTAGACCCTTATGTTATATTTTAACATTAATTTTAACTATACCAGTTCTTACTTAGCTATACATTTCACTGAATAAAATTTCAATCTCTGGTGTTTTTATATTTGAACATATCTCTTACAGAGAGCAAAAACAAAATATTCTTGAGTTTGACAAACATTATAGTTAGTTATTGAGGTTATCTATATACTTTGATTTGTCTCTAGCCCTATATAAAGTGTTTTCCATTTGTCTTATTTTTTCCTTTTTCCTCAGCATTTTCGCCTTTTTTATACTTGTTAAAATAAATTTGAAGCTTTATATTTTCTTCATTTTGTAGAAAATATACTGTTCCTAGCATTTTCATGACAGCCCAAATCATTAAAATAGAAAATCTTACAGATGACATGATACTTTATTTAAAAAATCCTAAAGACTCTACCAAAAAGCTTCTAGAAACAATAGATTAATATAGTAAATTGGCAGGCTACAAAATTAACATGCAAAAATCAATCAATGGCCTTCTTATACACAAATAATGATAGAGAAAAAATAGATATTTTTAAAAAATCCCATTATCAATAGCACCACAGAAGTTCAAATACCTTGAAGTCAACTTAACTAAAGAGGAGAAAGACCTATCCAAAGAAAACTATAAAACACTGCTTCAAGAAATAAAAGAGAACTGATGAGGAGACAGCACAGTGGTAGGGCATTTCCTTTGCATGTGGTCAACCACAGGATGAGAAAAACTATTCACCCTTTAGTCAACAAATAAGGGTCTAATATCGAAGATATATAAGGTCTGACAGAACTTAACAAGAAAAAAAAAATCTAACCCCATCAAAAAATGGGAAGAAGAAATGAACACACACTTTTTCAAGGAAATACAAATGGCCAAAAGACACATGAAAAAGTTCTCCACATCACTAATCATCAGGAAGATTCAAATCAAAACAACTATGAGATATCATCTCACGCCACAGAGACTGGCACACATCACAAAGAAGTACAATCAGTGCTGGTGGAGATGTGGAGAGAAAGGTACTCTCATTCACTGTTGATGGGAATGCTGTCTAGTCCAGCCTTTATGGAAAACATTATGGAGATGCCTCAAAAAACTGGAAATTGAGCTCTCATATGATCCAATTATACCACTCCTAGGATTATACCCTAGGAACACAAAAATACAATTCAAAAATCCCTTTCTCACACCTATATTCATTGAAGTGCTTTTTACAATAGCCAGACTCTGGAAACAACCAAGATGCCCTTCAAAAGATGAATGACTAAAGAAACTATGGTACATATACACAATGAAATACTATGAAGCTGTCAGGAGAGATGAAGTCATTAAATTTTCCTATACATGGATGAACATGGAATCATTATGCTGAATTAAATAAGTCAGAGGGAGAGAGTAGACACAGAATTGTCTCCCTCAATGAATTTTAAGAAAAATAAAAGATTATTGTAATAATGCCCAGAGACAATAGAGATGAGGGCTGGAAGGACTGCTCATGATATGAAGCTCAGAACAAAGAGTGGTGAGTTCACTTAGAGAAATAACTACACTGACAACTATGGTGACAATGTCAATGAGTGAGAAAAGTAGAATGCCTGTCTAGAATACGGGCAGGGGAGGGGGGAAGGAGGGAGATTGGGGACTTTGGTGATGGCAATGTTGCACTGGTGAAGGGCAAAAAAAAAAAATAAAGATAATTATTTCTTTTTAATGATTTGTAAAGAAACTCTAATATTTGGAATGCTGATTTAATTTTATTTTTACTTTCCTACCCGTCATTCCTTCATTGTTGAAATTGTTGTGATGGACTGAGGGAAGGGGGCTGCACCCACACCTGACTACTGTGTTCACAGACCTAGCTGTGGTGCTGTCCAGGGGTCACATATCAGGTTGCTGAACTTGTATATGTCAGTGCCCACAAAGTTTGTGCAGGTTTTTACCAATGGTTTAAATGTGCTCACCACAGCTTACACCACTTTATTAATGTACATATTGGGGGATCACAGGTGCCTATCAGGGCTTGCACTTTGTGACCATTGTGCATGCACATCTTGTGGTACTCATCAAGTCTCACACCCCTTTTCAATGTTTACTCTCTTTGCTTATTCCCAGTATAATAGAAAGCAGAATCAACAGGATCATTTTTCGCTTATGTGGCAGTAACAGGGACTGAACTATAACCATTCATTTGCAAGGTACATTTTCTAAGCCTCAGAGTGATTCTTCCAGCAACCCTAACATTTTAAATTAAAATGTGCCATAATAGGGGCCAGCGTGGTGGCGCTAGAGGTAAGGTGTCTGCCTTGCCAGCACTAGCCTAGGACGGACCGCGGTTCGATCACCCAGTGTCCCATATGGTCCTCCAAGCCAGGAGCTACTTCTGAGTGCATAGACAGGAGTAACCCCTGAGCATTACCAAGTGTGGCCCTAAAAAAAAAAAAAAGTGCCATAATAAAAACTGCTATTAAAAACTGGAACAGGGGCCAGCGAGGTGGCGCTAGAGGTAAGGTGTCTGCCTTGCCAGTGCTAGCCAAGGAAGGACCACGGTTCGATCCCCCAGCGTCCCATATGGTCCCCCCAAGCCAGGGGCAATTTCTGAGCGCTTAGCCAGGAGTAACCCCTGAGCTTCAAACGGGTGTCCCGAAGAAAAACAAAAAAAACAAAAACAAAAAAAAACTGGAACATAGAATGTATTTGGCAGCAACCAAATAACAATATTTAGGTGTGTTGCCATAAGCTTTGCCAAACTTTCTCCTTGAGTACATGCTTTCTCCTGAGACTTTGCTAATGCTACCATTTATGATAATATTATCACTCCTTGACAAATGTTACAATTGAGTACAAGTACAATTGAAGTAATACTTACTATGACTCAACTCAGTTGGATGTCTCATGGCGGTAATATAGACAAAGTCTGTCTCTCTTCCCTGATTTAACAATTCCTCTAATCTTTTTCCATTGTGAATCTTGATTAAAAAGACACATTATGTAAATATCTGGGTCCCAGTTCAACCTGTCATCAAAGCTTTTCCTTCTAATAGAACTATTACTTAAAATAGAATGTTTCGAAAGAGATAACATAACTAGCATAGTAAATAAATTTCACCTCAAATCTCTACCATTGGCAGATCTACTGGAAAGGGTCACTATACTATAAGTGATTTGAGAGTAGTACCCCAGAAGCAGTGAAAAGAGAGCTATACTCCAAAGATAACTCACTGGTAGAGTAAGAAGATGAGGAATAATAAATAGGATAATAAATAGGAGTAATAAATAAAATGGGTAATAAATAGCAAGCACAAAATCAAGAATAAATAAATAAGAGACAAACATTACAAATGAATGAGAAGTTAACATTCATCAGTGGAATTACTATCTTTCTCTTCAATAATGTAGGTTTGGAGGGCCTGAGCTATTGACACTGGGATTCAGGTCGAGCTGGATGTTAGTCCCAGATGACGAGTTTAATGATCCCATGGGGCTGAGAGAAATGTAGCAGAACTTCAAACAAGGATCTTGTCCTCTAGCCAAGCCAGCCTAGAAGTAAGTAGTTTCCAGATTTTATAGCCAACTAACTTATTGCAAATCAGACTGTGTCTCTAAGCAAAGGCTAATTATAAAAAGAATTTAGCAAATAGAGACAATCAATAAAATTGATTATGGGACTCAGGCAACCCAGACCCAGCGAGACCGGCTGGATGAGTGTTTAGCTCCCAAGCGGCCGCCCCGCAGACTCAGGCAACCCAGACCCAGCGAGACCGGCTGGGTGAGTGTTTAACTCCCAAGCGGCCGCCCGGCAGACTCAGGCAACCCAGACCCAGTGAGACCAGCCGGGTGAGTGTTTAGCTCCCACGTGGCCGCCCTGCAGACTCAGGCAACCCAGACCCAGCGGGACCGGCCGGGTGAGTGTTTAGCTCCCAAGCGGCCGCCCGGCAGACTCAGGCAACCCAGACCCAGTGAGACCGGCCGGGTGAGTGTTTAGCTCCCACGTGGCCGCCCCGCAGACTCAGGCAACCCAGACCCAGCGGGACCGGCTGGGTGAGTGTTTAGCTCCCAAGCGGCCACCCGGCAGACTCAGGCAACCCAGACCCAGCGGGACCGGCTGGGTGAGTGTCTAGCTCCCAAGTGGCCGCCCGTCACAGACCCAGGGACCCCAAACCCGAGTGGAGAGCCGACTGGCTGAGGCTAGGAGGGGGTAGAGCTCCATAAACACCCAGAGAGAGGAGGGAGGACAGAGAGCTAGGCTCAACAGCGCCAGCAATCATTGTGGCCAGGAGCGGAACTGCACCACTGGCTGAAATAGGAGCAGAAAAGTGACAAGGCTGACCTCTAAGTAGGAAAGGGGAGAAGAAAGAGCTAGTTTCAACAAGCTCACCCAACTGCCCCCTCTAGAACCACCCTCAGGAAAGTGACCCATCTTCACGCCACAGGGGACCAAGGGAAGGCTGAACTCTAGGTAGCAAAGGGGAGAAGAAAGGGCTAGGTTCAACAAGCTCACCCAACAACCCCCTCTAGAAACACCTTTAGGAAGGGGACCAAAGCAGGCCAAAATTAGAAGCCACAGCACTCCAAAACACACCATTAAATACAAAGAATTATGCGTAAATCAAGGAAATCCCTAATAACTGGAGACACCATGACAAACCCTATCAAGTTTCCTAGTCCACCAAAATGCACAGATCAATGGGAAGAAGACCTAAAAGCAACCATGAGGAAGGAAATGAAAGAATTACTAAAAGAATTCAAAGAAACCCTAGAAACTGAGTATAAGAAAGCTATGGATGAACGAATCAGCCAAATTAAAGAAGAAATGTCAAAGAACATGAGAGATTCCATACAAAAGGAAGTGAGGGATTTAAAAGACAAAGTAACAAGCCTTACGAGCAGAAACACAGAGTTGGAGAAGCACATCGAAGAACTCGAAGGAAAACTGCAATCAAAAAGTGATCAAGAAACCAACAAAGAAATAAAAGGCAAAGCACTGGAAGGAAAAATCCAATATCTAATGAACAAGGACAAAAGAAACAATCTAAGAATTGTGGGTATACCAGAAGGGGAAGAAATAGGGAAGGGAGAAGAACAGGTAGTCAGGGAGATAATAACAGAGAACTTTCCAACCCTCTGGAAAGACAATTCAGGACAAATCCAAGAAGTCAAGAGAGTCCCTAATAAAATAGACCCTAATAAACCCACACCAAGACACATAATAATCCAAATGACAAAAAACAAAGAGAAAGAGGAACTCCTGAAAGCAATAAGGGAGAAAAAAACCCTCAAGTACAAAGGAAAGGACATAAGAATCAAACCAGATCTCCCATTTGAAATAATTCAAGCAAGAAGGCAGTGGAATGACATATTTAAACGGCTGAATGAAAGAAATTTCCAACCCAGGGTCCAATACCCAGCAAAACTATCATTTATATGGGAGGGCAGACTAAAAACATTCTCAAACATGAACGAGCTTGAACTATTTGTGCAAACTAAGCCGATCTTAAACGACCTACTCAGAGACGAATTACACAATCCAAACCCCCGATTGTAACATCAACCACTCCACACAATACAACTGCACAACAGTCCTCTCTCTCAATAATTTCCCTAAATGTTAACGGACTAAACTCTCCAATTAAAAGACACATAGTAGAGAACTGGGTTAGGAAAAATAAACCAGACTTCTGCTGTCTCCAAGAAACACACCTACAACTACAGGATAAGCACCGGCTTAGAATAAAGGGATGGAAAGTAATTATACAGGCCAATGGAAAACAAAAAAGAGCAGGGACAGCCATTCTGGTATCAGATCAAATTGCATTCAATCTCAAGAAAGTGATCAAAGACAAAGAGGGTCACTACCTACTGATCAGGGGAACATTGGATCAAGAAGTACTAACCCTGGTCAATATCTATGCACCTAATATAGAGCCAGCAAAATATGTGAGGCAACTACTGGCAAACCTGGAGAAACACATGAAGGGAAATGTGATAATAGTAGGGGACCTCAATACTCCACTATCACCACTGGACAGATCCACCAAACAGAAAAATAGCAAAGAAATAAGAGCTCTAAATGAAAAATTAGAAGATTTAGGGCTAATAGACTTATTTAGAGCCCTCCATCCCCAGAAAGCAGAATACACATTCTTCTCAAGCCCACATGGAACCTTCTCCAGAATAGACCACGTATTAGGATACAAAGCCAACCTATATAAGACCACAAAGGTAAGGATCATTAGAAGTACCCTCTCAGATCACTATGCCACAGAGCTCAAAATTGAGGTCAAGAAGAAGCAATGGAGAAAAACTAATACCTGGAGATTAAATAACATGCTGCTCAACAACAGCTGGATCAAAGAACAACTCAAGGAAGAAATAAAAAGATTCCTTGAGACAAATGACAATGAAGAGACAACATGTCAAAATTTATGGGACACAGCAAAAGCAGTAATTAGGGGGAAACTCATAGCAATACAGGCCTATGTCAAGAAACAGGAAAACAATAAAATCAACAGTTTAAACGATCACCTCAAGGAATTGGAACAGCAGCAACAGAGAAACCCAACCACGACCAGAAGGCAAGAAATAATAAAAACCAGAGCAGAAATAAACAACATAGAAACTAAGGAAACAATACAAAAAATCAATGAGACCAGGAGTTGGTTTTTCGAAAAAATAAACAAGATAGACAAACCACTGGCAAAACTCACCAAAAAAAAGAGGGAAAACACCCAAATCAGTAGGATCACAAATGAAAGGGGAGAGATTACAACAGAACCCCAAGATATACAACATATCATGAGATCATACTATGAACAACTATACTCAACTAGGCTAGAGAACCCAGCAGAAATCGACAGATTCCTAGAAAAATACCATCTTCCAAGACTGGAGAAGGAAGAAATAGAAAGCCTAAATAGACCAATCACCTCAGAGGAAATTGAAGAGGTAATTAAGAAACTCCCCAAGAACAAAAGTCCAGGCCCAGATGGATTCACAGGTGAATTCTACCAAACATTTCGAGAAGACCTACTACCACTTTTCCATAGGCTCTTCCAAACCATAGAGAAAACTGGAATACTCCCCAATTCCTTCTATGAGGCCAATATCACACTCATTCCCAAAGATGGCAAAGACACCACCAAAAAAGAAAACTACAGACCAATCTCACTAATGAACATAGATGCAAAGATACTCAACAAAATCTTAGCAAACCGAATCCAGCACTTCATCAAAAAGATCATACATCATGACCAAGTGGGATTTATACCAGGAATGCAAGGTTGGTTCAACATACGCAAATCAATCAACATTATACATCACATCAACAACAAGAAAGACAAAAAACACATGATCATATCAATCGATGCAGAGAAGGCGTTTGACAAAATCCAACACCCATTCATGTTAAAGACACTCAGCAAAATAGGGTTAGAAGGATCCTTCCTCAAGATAGTTACAGCTATCTATGAAAAACCGACAGCCAACATTATTCTTAATGGTGAGAAACTAGAAGCATTCCCACTAAGATCAGGAACTAGGCAAGGCTGTCCACTCTCTCCACTCTTATTAAATATAACCTTAGAAGTCCTAGCAATAGCAATCCGACAAGAGAAGGGAATCAAGGGAATCCAAATTGGGAAAGAGGAACACAAACTATCTCTATTTGCAGACGATACGATGATATACATCGAAAACCCTAAAGAGTCCACAATAAAACTCCTAGAAATAATCAACCAATACAGCAAAGTGGCTGGATACAAAGTCAATACACAAAAGACAGTTGCGTTTCTATATACAAACAATGAAGCCGAGGAGAGAGAGATTATAAATACAATACCATTTAAAATATTATCAAAAAATATCAGATACCTAGGAATCAACCTCACAAGGGAAGTGAAAGACCTATACCAGGGAAACTTCAAAACACTCCAGAAAGAAATTGAAGAGGATCTAAAGAAATGGAAGAATATCCCATGCTCATGGATAGGTAGAATTAACATAGTTAAAATGACTATCCTACCCAAACTACTATATAGATTTAATGCAATCCCTATCCAAATTCAAACACCATTCTTTAAAGAAATAGAACAATCCATCACAAAATTTATCTGGAACCACAAAAGACCCAGGATAGCCAAACAAATACTGAAAAACAAGAAGCTGGGTGGCATCTCCTTACCTAACTTGAAACTATACTATAAAGCCATAGTAATCAAAACAGCATGGTACTGGAACAGAGACAGGACCTCAGACCAATGGGTCAGGACAGAATTCCCAGACATAAACCCCCAGATATACAGCCAACTAATATTTGATAAAAGAGGCAGGAACTTGAAATGGAATAAAGAAAGCCTCTTCAACAAATGGTGTTGGTACAACTGGAAAACCACATGTACGAAAGTGAAAATTGACCCATACCTCACTCCTTATACGAAAGTCAACTCAAAATGGATCAAAGATCTTGAAATCAGACCCAAATCTATAAAGTTTATCGAGAATAAAATAGGTAGAACCCTTGAAGACCTATACATCAAAAAGGTCTTCGAGAATGGAGCACCAATGGCAAGAACTTTAGCATCAAACATAAACAAATGGGACTACATCAAACTAAAAACTTCTGCATGGCGAAAGAAACCTTACTTAATGCAAGAAGACAGTTAACAGAATGGGAAAAATTTTTTTCACTCGACATATCAGATAAAGGGCTGATATCTAGAATATACAAAGCACTCAGAAAGCTGAGCCCCCCAAAACCAAATAAAGCCATTAAAAAATGGGGAGAGGAAATGAATAGACACTTCTCTGAGGAAGACAGAAGGATGGCCAACAAACACATGAAAACATGCTCACCTTCACTCATCATCAGAGAGATCCAAATCAAGACAACAATGAGATACCACCTTACACCAGTAAGGATGGCTCACATCAAAAATAATGGAGACAATCTCTGTTGGCGGGGATGCGGTATGAAAGGAACTCTCATCCACTGCTGGTGGGAATGCCCCCTAGTCCAACATCTATGGAGAACAGTCTGGAGAGTGCTCAAAGAACTCAGAATTGAGTTGCCATTTGACCCAGCAATTGCTCTCCTAGGTATATACCCCCAACTTGGAAGGGTATTCATTCCAAAATACATGTGCACCCCACTATTTATAGCAGCACTCAGTATAATAGCCAGGTCTTGGAACCAACCTCGATGTCCAACAACAGATGAATGGATCATTAAGATGTGGTATCTATACACAATGGAATATTACATGGCAGTCAGAAATGATACAATCACAGACTTTGCAGCAACATGGATGGATCTAGATCATGTTATATTAAACGAAGTAAGTCAGAAGACCAAAGATAAACACAGAATGATAGCACTATTCTGAAGCACCCAGATCATACATCTTATACACAACTAACACTCAACAATCAAATAATAGGGTTTAATAGGGTAGAAACTCTAAACACGGTAATAGCCAACATATACTCGAGTGCAGCGCCCAAAATACATGAAAAAAGAGACAACGCAAACTCTTGCCCGCACTATACCACAAAGAAAACAGCAGCACCAGAAATAACAGCATAGGGAGAACAGGTATGTAATCAGCCTTCTACGACAAAGGCCCACAATAATCTCTTGGAGATCGTAATCAGGATCACAGGTAAAGAATACCACTGGAAATCACTGACTCCAATGGAATCACCCCATAACATCATGTTTTAATGCCTTATCTTACTATATTTAAAATATCCTCTCAGCTTTTCTGTCCACAGACATCCTTGGATACAAAGGGTGGATAAACCAAGATGGCAGCTCGGGATACCACATGAGATACCATTCCTAGTTGGCACTACGAGATGGTCCGAGAAAACTCTAACATACACTTTTTTTTCAAGGTTCTACCTTCTTTTAGGAATCGAAGCACGTGGCCAGTCAGACCACTGAAGCAGTACCCGTGACATATGGACTTAAACTACAGACTATACTCATCGAACACACTCAAGCAAACCCACATTCCCTTGCTATTCTCTCCTCTCTTCTCACTACTTTCTCTTTTTATCATTTCTTCTCCACTCTCCTCTCTACTTTTTTTTCCCTCTTTCCCCTTCCTTTCCAACGTATTTTCTCGTTTCTCCCTTTCTACCCCTACCATATACCTTCCCCTTTCCCCCCTTTGGAAATCCAAATACACCCTCATCCCTCATTCCCATCCATACCTCCCACTGTATTAACACTCTTCACCCTCAGTCCTTAATCTATTAGGCATCAAGATTGACCTCCTACCCCAATGAACCAGTACCCAGTACCCAAACGAAGAGACACCCAGTCAAACCCACACTTCGTCTCCTGCAAGAAAAGCCAACTAACTCCCCTGCGGACCCATGCTGCGCGGCCCTCCCTACCATCTCCCCCTAAGGAGGACTGTTACTTGAAACCGGACTTAGCTCCAAATGTAGACCCAATACAAGAACTCTTCCCAAGACCTCCCTGCCGCAAATCTTTCACCAACCTGAAGGAGGTCAGGGGGTGTGATGGAAAGGTACCTGAAAACCCACACACTACAAGAAAAACCCAAAAGACAACGGGAAAACCTATACTCCCAACATAAACATAAGACCTGTATTACACCTCCTCTTTACCTGCCTTTCCCTAAATATAAGGTAGTCTTTTGCACCTCTTTGGTCCTTTAAATACTCCGTTAATTCATTTTTTAACTTTCTTGTCCACATATACATATGTGAGCACATACATTTTTAATCCTATTTTTTTCTAATCTTTTTTGGGTATGTGACCTGTTTTTGTTTTTCTCTCTGTCCACCCCCAAAGGCACCAGCAATATAACGTAGCACCATTTCTCTCTGCAAAGGCACACTAAAAAAGGGGAAAGCTTTCACAAAAAAAAAGAGCTTTTATCTACTAGAGATAGAAACTCAGAGTTGTTTACAATACAGGGATAACTCCTACCTTGAAAATATGTCATGTGGCATCAACCTAGACCTCAGGAGATTAGATCCCATCCATCCAACCTTGATCCCTGGATCCCTGTCACAGAAATGGCACAGACCTTCACAGCAGCTGCAGGTAACAAACCCCATCCGGAACAACCTTATTACTGCTGGAACACCAACGAGTGCCAGTTCTAATACGATATCCTGACACCGAGAAAAAGGGGAACAACTTGATTTAAGAGCAGGTTATCCTGCCCTACCAGCCACCGATAAGACAAAATCAGAAGATTTGCCACCCACTGGTAGGTCCAGAAGCCAAAAATGCGATTTACAGAGGACTGGCTGCTAGAACCATGACCAGACTGTATATATCTTGGGTCCAATAAAAAAGCCCTAGCCTAGGGTTTGAGCTATGACCTGCACAACAACCATGATCCCCAGTTCCAAAGGTCTGGCAGAGACAACTGTAACGGAATGGGGCTTCTGGGAACGCAAGGAAAGGCTCTAACCTAGGTGCCATCCCAGGGCTAGTGCCAAGACCAAGACCACCAACCACAGAAGATGGACTGAAGTGACACAGAGGGAACAGAACTTCTACAACCACAAAGACTGACTTCATCATAAGTTCCACCCCTGTAACTGTGCAGATACTGAGATTTCTAGATACAGAGGTCTCACTATAACACCCAGGATGGAGCAGAAGCCTCCCAAACTCCACAGATGCACCACCGAGAGATAAAGGATCATGAACAGAGTCTATAGTTGATCCCATGACAATGTACTCCAAGGGCGGAGAAATCCCAGATATCTTAGGCCATGTGAATCCCTTTTAGAATGACCCCAATATTTACTGTGCCTGGGCAGGAGGGAAAAAAAAAACACATTGTTTATTTTTCATATATCACATTTTATCCTCATGTACCACTATTATTATTTTTATTTACCTATCTATTTTTGGTCGATTTCTTTGTTTTACTGTGGTTATTGAAGTTATTGCCCCCCACTTATCTTTTTTTCTCCTTTTTTTTTTTTTTCTTTTTCTCTTTTTTTTCTTCTTTTCAGATTTCTGGGTGGCACCCGGCAGTGCTCAGGGATTATGCATGGCTCCGGGCTCAGAGATTGCCCCTGGCGGGCATGAGGGACCATGGGGGGTGCAGAGATTCGAGCCGATGACTTCCTACATGAAAGGCAGACGCCTTGCCTCCATGTGATCTCTCAGGCCCCTTCTTTTCCCTCTTCATGGTCTCTGCCATGATGCCTTCCTCAAGACCACGACATTTTTTTTGTTTGTTTGTTTTGTTCTGTTTTTGGGGTGCTTAGCGTTATGGTTGGAACTCTTAATAGATATTTGACACTTCATTTCGTAGGGGTGGACTGCTTCACCTTTTTTTTTCTCCTTCGTCTCTCAAACCGATGGCGAGAGCCTCTAAAAGAACTCTGCTTATTCTCGGCGTATTAGACTTTTACCCCAGTTTATTATTTTTCTCCTCTTCAAACAAAACCACATAACTTGAACTAGCTAGTCCTGCCCCCCAATTAGAGGGGGAAATAAAGGAGGCATCAGGACCAAACAGGTGTAAGACTACGAAGTAATAGGATAGGTACAGAGGGGACCACATATTCTAGTAGCACTGGGGGTGAGGGAAGAGGATATGGAAGGTAGGACAAAAAAGGAGGAGTAGGGAAGACAAACCGGTGATGGGAATCCCCCCTGATTTTATGTAAATATGTACCTAAAATATTATTGTCAACAATATGTAAGCCACTATGATCAAAATAAAAATTATATTAAAAAAATTGATTATGTAGTTACTACAGTCTCCCTATTTGTATAAATTTATTTATATAAATATTTATAAATATATTCTGATACTCAGTATTATTAAAACCTACAAGACACTTAGCATTTATTTCAGAACAGTAAAATAATTTTATGAACTTAATATTTTTCAAAATGCGGAATAAAAGAAAGTATATATAATTAAGTTATATAAGAAAAATTTATTTGCATGCTTTACTTGAAACATTAATGTATAGATTAATATATTATTTCCATCAAATAATGTTCCTTCTATTACTAATATGTCAGTAAATTAAGAACCTGGCTTGCTCTTGTGATTCTTCTACCTCAATTTTAAATACTCTATATTTTGTATGGAAGTATATAAATAAGATGAAACAAAATGCAGGTTGCATTTTATGATTGAGTAGATTGAATTATAAAAGTGTAACAGGACTTTCCATATATGGAAAATAAACCTCTCAGAGAGATAAATGAAGAATTCTAAGATTACTTAGAATATGCACAGACTCCTCATGCAAAAGCTTACAGGGAAAAATATTTCTCCCACACTCATCAGGATTTGTTTTTATCAAATCTTGTGTCTTTGACAAAAATACTCTTTAAAATTATTTTTAAATTTTCTATTAAATAATCTAGAGTAATTTTTTCATTTTAGAATAAATGTTTCAAATCGGTGCTCAGTGATTCTGACTTTATATGAAACAAATAAGTCAAGGAGAATTTCTCCTCCAATTTAGAAAACACAGTAGCCTCAGGAAATATAGTTCTGACATGAGATTATAGCAAATGTCCAGTAAGGGAAGGACTGGGGCCTGAGAAAAGCATTGTTATGAGTTTTTATTTGATATTAAGGCTAGAGTTGCAGATATCTACTATAAAGGCAAATTTTTACCATGAAAATCTATTTGTGTTAAATTTCAAAGTAAAATTAAATTTTCTCAGTGCCAGCTGCACCCATAGAAGACTTAGGCCTATATTTCTGAAACTCTACTATTTCTTTAAATATCATTAGAGTTTTCTAATACATTTTTCTCTAAATCAATTTAAATTGACTTTCGTTTATTTAACTTTTATTTCATTTTTTGTTTGTTTTTTGTTTGGGGACCACACCCAACAGTATTCAGGACTTACTTTTGGCTCTGTGCTTACAGATCTCTCCTGGCAGAGATTGGGTTACAATAAGGGGCCAGTAATTATATCCAGATCAGCAGTATGCAGGGCAAGCACCCTACCCATTATAGTATCTTGCTAGTGCCTAAACTTATTTAGAAATTTATTTAGAAAGAATTTATAAACTCCTTTTCTATCACAATCCAGGTGCAGTATTTTTTATCTGGAATTTCTTAAGTGACATCTGTCTTTGAATCGTTTTACTGAAAAGTATTGGAGAATATAGAAAAATCTGTGTCTGGTGACAGTCAGTAGAGAGCATTTACATCTTTTCCTTGAATATATTTCACAGGAACCTGCCTGTCTTTCATGCATGCTTACTTATAAAACAATATGCTATTCATGGGCACTCCTTGTAATTTCATTTCTGTATCTTAAAGTCTTCCTCTAATGGTAGTTTTCAAATTTTTCTCCAGATTGATGTGAAGCACATGAAACACATTTAATACTTGAAATTAGAAAAATGTATGACTTATATTCTAAACATCAACCATCTCCAAGTGTTTAACCTCTGTATTTTCATTTGTTTAAACTTTGTAAGTGTATCTTACATCATGCAAGATACGCTGCATAATGACCAGTGTCTTTTTATCCCTGTTCTTGGCATTAACTGGGGGGTGGGAATGTAAATTCTTCTCATCTTGTGGATTTAGGGCAGGTTCTAGATATCTATATATTTATAAAAATTCTTCCTTCTGCCCAATTTTGCTGTTAACCTAAAATTTCTCTTTAAAAATTCAGCCTGTCCTTTTTTAATTTTATTTTTAATTATGAGAACAATGATGCAAAGGAAGAGGACAAGGTAAAGTTACCGTGGAAGGACAATCATCAATAAACAGAGTTCTCAGAAGAAATCCCATTGCTGACACCTTAATTTTGAACATACAGTCAAGGAACATTAAGAAGAAATAAAACAGAATCCATGTACAATTACTTTGTCCCTCAAGTTTCCAGGTGTACATTAAAACATTTCTTAGTGGTACACAAAGCAATTTAAAGCCATGATATTTGTGTAACTCCTTAAACACTGAAGACATAGTAATTTTTACATTTCCATGCATAAATGCATATTAGTTTATGTTAACCTCAAAAGTTTAAGTAGGTTTTTTTTTAATTTATTTAAGGTTTAGAGTCAAAGGAGCAAAGTAAAAATGGTGTTAGAGTGGCAATTATTGTTTGCATAGGCCCACCAAAATATGGGTGACATGGAAAGGAAAAGCCTTGGCCTAAATACAAGGAGACCCTACCCCTGAAGTTTCCTGGCATAAGACCAGCTCTAGGCTCTGGCAAAATAGTTTGTCTATTTGTCTATTGTCCTTGTCTGTAGTGCCAATACAGTTTTATTTTTCAAACAGTCTCTGTTGTTGGCAAAAGATCCTGGAATCTGCATATCCTACATTGAAGTCAGGCTGGTGTTGAGCATCCTCTAGTTTCACTTCACAATTAAAAGGTAATGCAGAGAGCCCTGTACAGTAAGCAGGACATTATTGTTGTTAAGTCTTCTCGGTGTTAAGGGTAGTCTCTTTTGAGTAAGTCGATGTCAGAGCAGTGGTAGGGTCTTCCCTGGTAGAGGATTGCTTCCAGGTGACGTTATAGACAATGTTGGATGATTCGTAGGTGGTTTTCCTAGTTCAGGGGTGAATGGAGAATGCCCATTCTTCTGAGGCCTGCAGCAGGTCATTATGTCAATGTTCAGGGTGTAAGGTCCAATTGCACTACAAGTTTTGTGTGTTCCCATCTCTATTAGATAAGAACTTATTTGTATGTATAGAATTTCACCATTTTAATGTGCTTATGCAAACAAGAAATAATGCCACGTGGCATTATTGGTACATATGGGTGCTGCAAGAATGGGTCCAACAATCCCTGTGACTTGGTTCATACAGAAGCGATAAAATGAGGGAATCTTTCACCAAATTCCTTATTGATCAGTTCACAAAAGGAAGAAAAGATAAAAAGTAGGGGAAATCATCACTATATAAGAGAATATTTAGTAAGAGATATAGCTGTCAAAGAAAATAAATATAAAATATTCAAAGGGCATACTTGTCTGTTTTATGCTTTTGAAATAGTTGGGTGGGTGTTAAATCCAGTGCACCATGTTGGTCTGTGATTTTGGATGGTGCAGTACTGAAGTTAAAAAGGGTAAATGTTTAACTATAAATAAGGTAAAAATTTTAAACACCTGTCCCAATTATTTTGTCTGTTTTGAGAATCCCTGAAATTTTCTATAATAATTGACAGACCACATCTAAGAACCTCAGATTGTTTCCTTGATTCCAGTGTCTAAATCCCTGTTTCCCTCTAGTGGACTAAAATAAATTGCATTTTTCTATTTTTCAGCAAAGGTTTTCTGGCATTGGTGGTGGGAACTTTGTGCTGGTGAATGGGGGTGTTCTGGTATATATAATAGTAGTTATATAGTTAAATATATATAGTTATATATAATAGTAGTTATATAGTTATATATATAGTTATATATAACTAAAACCCAACTACAAACATGTTTGTAATCATGGTGCTCAAGTAAAGATATATATGTTCTTATAAATTTTATTAAAATGATCCTTAAAGACGAACTATGAGAAACATTCTGAAAAGGGCAGTATGCATTTCAATTAAATGCACCTGGACCAGAAGAGTGAGAAAGCCCCACTATCTCTGCTTTATGGCTGCTCCTGCTCTGTTAACCAGATCCCAGGTTAGCACAAAGTATTTCAAGTGTAGGAAAAACTTACTCATGACTGTTCCCTGAAGACAGCATTCTCTACTCAAGTATAGAGTCTTCCAGATTGGTTAAATTTCTAAATTTCATTAAATAAAAAAATAACTCATATTTTGTTTATATCTCTCACTGTACTTAGTGTATCTGCTTCTCATGAAAGAGTAGAAGTTAAGGGAAAATTAAACCTGGTTGATTATTCCATGTGTTGTTTTTTTGTTTTGTTTTGTTGTTGTTTTAGTTTTTGGGTCACACCCAGCAGCGCTCAAGGGTTAACTTCTGGCTCTGCACTCTGAAGTCACTCCTGGCAGGCACGGGGGACCATATGGGATGCCGGGATTCAAACCAACACCGGTCCTGGGTCGGCACCTTTCAAGACAAACGCCCTACCGCTGTGCTATCTCTCCAGCCCCTATTCCATGTGTTTTTGGTAAATAATCCTGCCAGATGATACATTGGGAACATTTCAGTGACACCAGCTATTAAGAATAATTTAAGAACAGGATTTAAAGGCTATTACCTATGATTAGTGTAATCCCCATTTCCCCTAGGATTATAATAGTACAAATGTTTCTCCTTTGAGAGTGTTGTGCCCTTTGATGGTTCGGTAACTTTATATATCAAAACATTAAAGTTAATACTATTGTAATCATGTTACCTAAGCTATAATTTTTTTAAAAGGTTTGGGTTAAAACAAAAGGGGTCATAGGTGGTGGGAAGGCTGCACTGGTGAAGTATAGTGTACATTGTATGACTGAAACCCAACAATGAGCAATTTTATAATCATAGTGCTTAAATAAAGCAATTAATTTTAAATATTAAAAAATCTTGCGTTAGCCTATAACCTAATGTATTACAATCAGCGGGGATATTGATGCATCTATTGCTACAGCCTGCAACTCTTGGGTCAATTAACTTTAGATTTTTCTCTAAAAATCCATTGTGAGCCCAGAGCCCCTGATTAGCTTCCATGTTTCAGGAATATAAGTCCTAAAATGAACCTCTGAGATTTTCAATTCAAACGTCTAATAGAGCAGATAAAGAAATAAGGCCCGGAATTTAGGTCGTTGCTTACTGCTCACATTTATTTCCAGCTGAATTAAGTATTCCAAAAGAATACAAAAGAATCCTCTTTCTTATTGCAACCTAAACATCTTTAGAATGGAAAAGAAAAGTAACTTGAGAAAAGTATAAGGAGGCAACTATGAATAAGATACCTGTAACCACATTTAATCTTATTAGACTTAAGTATACAGATCAAGTGTTCCCAGCAAGCATCACAACTGAAAGCGTGTGTGTGCCAGGAAGTACCACCCTAGTAAGTAGTGAGTGTCTTAATCATAAACTTGCCCGGCTTAATGAAGAGTATAACCCCAGGGAGCACTATACAAGGGTTAAAATTCTAGGAAAGCAAACATAAGTGAAGACAGCAATCAAGTGTGTGAGAACCTCAATCTGATGTGTGAGTCTGTCGAAAGAGTACCAAGATTTAAAATGTTCGAGCATCACAGCCAGGCATATGTACAACCCCTGATTGTCATGACAATATTAACAACCATGAAGAAAAAGAATGGGATAGGGAATATATATAAAAGGATAGATAGATATAGATATATTTTAATATGTATAGATCCAGTCTTAATGATGCTGATCTGGTTCATCTATTCTATAGTGACCTTTGGACTCTAATGCAATCACACTCTTCACAGTATTTTCTCAGCTATGTCCAAGACACTTATTTTCTGTTTATTGAGATATAATTGACATTTAGTAGCACTATATTATTCTTTGGAAAGCATAATAATATTTTTATATTTATGCATATCATAAAATTACTACCACAATATCTCATTAATATTCATGATTTCACATAATTACAATTTTTTTCCATTTGATGAGTCTGCCTCTCATATGGCTCCCTATGCATCACCAGGAATAATTCCTGAATTTCTGAGCCAGGAGTAATCCCTGAGCATTGCTAGGTGTGGCCCAAAAGCACAAGTAGGATAGTCACAGACATACTTATTTGTCTTGCCTCCTCCCAGTTAAGCCACCTGGACTGGCTGTGGCCCAAGACAGAAGATGACCTGGTGTTTATCATTTTTCTTTTCCTGCTTCTGGTAGCCTCTTGTTTTTCTTGGCTTTTCAGACCTGGGGATGGTGCCAGCTCCACTGTTAATCATCTCAAATTGCTGCACTACTTAAATAATTTTTCTCCAATTTTTTCCATGTATATAATTATACCTGTGTAAATGGACCTTTCTCAAATTATCCTCATTTGAGTGTATTGCCAATTTCTTGTGGAATGACTGACAGTACCACTCATTACAAGATCATCTTTGAAGATAACACCCTAACTTTTACTCCTGAGGTTGTCCCTGCAGTTGCTCTACTGGAAAGTCTCCCACTCAGGAGCTTGTTGCTCCTTCCAAATAGCTTTAATGAATTCTATATTATGAGTGAGACTCTGAAACACCTCCTAATAGGTTTTGACTGATGAACCCACTGAGAAATTAGTCCAACTCTTTGGGGAATTCAAAACTAGTTTTCCAGTTATGAGTGCAAAGTTGTAGGAACATAATTTATATGCCAGAAATTGAATTCTCCAATACTACTAAGCTACACATAGTACTGTCATATATACTTGCCTAAAAAAACTATTGACAATGCTAGGACCTAAATAAAATGAAAATGTCTAAATACCTAGCCACAATAGGGTTTATTAAAAAAATAATTGAAAGGATCAGAGCAACAGTACAGTGGATAAGGGATTTGCCTGACACATAGCTGACCAGGATTTGGTTCTCAGCACTGAATATGATCGGGGTCAGGAATCCTGGCACAGGCAGTTCTGAGCACCTCCAGGAGTGACAATAATAATATTCATAACAATAAATAAATATATAAATAACAAGTCTGGATAGCTCACAGGACTGGAGTAAAGATCAAAGGTCTTCCATGCACAGGACCCCAGTTTGGTCCCTGGCACCTTGTGGCTTCCCTAGTACCACTGAATATATACTTGGTGTGGTAAGCCCTCTTAAAAATACATTTAAAACAACTTTTATAAAAATAAATAAAATATTATGTATAAGTAATATGTGCTACGGTACTTCTAAAGCGTTTGTAAAATTAGCATTATCACGATGATTATTTCTTTTCCTCTGTCTGAGACTAACAGGACTAGGAGTCTTGGATCCCAGAAATTATGTGAAATTATGTATGTACATAGGCATTTTTCTGAGCCAAATGTTTCATCACTTTCATCAAAACTTAGTACCAAGCTAGCTGAATACAAGTGTTATGCTGAAAAGGTTCTGAGGTTATATCTATTTGTACAGTTCCAATTAGTGATTGTTATCAGAAATACTGTAAAGCTATAAAGTAAAATAAACTATAGGGGCAAGGTTTGTTTGATCTCCTAATTGATATATTAGTTTGTTCATGACTTAATGTTTTCTCAAGTATTATTAGATTTGCCAGATGGAAAAATAAGGCCTTTACTAGCAGGGTTTAACTTACTTCTTCTGCCCATTATCATTTAGATAAAGCTCTGGTAAGCAATGATTTCAGCATGACTCATTTTAATAGCTCATAAAGCTATCATCTTTTTAATAGAGTATGAGAAGACTTTTATACCCCCAGGTAAAGTTTCATAAGTAAATGTAGATTTTTGTAATTATAATTATAATTACTGGCATAAAGTTAAAGCCAATGGACTAATTATAATCACTATTGCTTGATTTAAAATTTTAAGAGATGCTCTCAGATGTTTCAACATAATGCTAAACATTACAGCAAATCTTGCTTTATTTACTTTATTATCTTTGCAGATATTATAAGGTATCTTTTAAAGGTTTTTGGAAGGTTTGTGGATAATCCTGCACTAAGCAAATCTATTGGTAGGCTTTTCTTTTTTTTTTTTTAATTTTTTTTTATTTAAACACCTTGATTACATACATGATTGTGTTTGGGTTTCAGTCATAAAAGGAACACCACCCATCACCAGTGCAACATTCCCATCACCCAAGTCCCAAATCTCCCTCCTCCCCACCCAACCCCCGCCTGTACCCTAAACAGGCTCTACATTTCCCTCATACATTCTCAATATTAGGACAGCTCAAAATGTAGTTATTTCTCTAACTAAACTCATCACTCTTTGTGGTGAGCTTCCTGAGGTGAGCTGGAACTTCCAGCTCTTTTCTCTTTTGTGTCTGAAAATTATTATTACAAGGGTGTCTTTCTTTTTTCTTAAAACCCATAGATGAGTGAGACCATTCTGCGTTTTTCTCTCTCTCTCTCTGACTTATTTCACTCAGCATAATAGATTCCATGTACATCCATGTATAGGAAAATTTCATGACTTCATCTCTCCTGACAGCTGCATAATATTCCATTGTGTATATGTACCACAGTTTCTTTAGCCATTCGTCTGTTGAAGGGCATCTTGGTTGTTTCCAGAGTCTTGCTATGGTAAATAGAGCTGCAATGAACATAGGTGTAAGGAAGGGGTTTTTGTATTGTATTTTTGTGTTCCTAGGGTATATTCCTAGGAGTGGTATAGCTGGATCGTATGGGAGCTCGATTTCCAGTTTTTGGAGGAATCTCCATATCGCTTTCCATAAAGGTTGAACTAGACAGCATTCCCACCAGCAGTGGATAAGAGTTCCTTTCTCTCCACATCCCCGCCAACACTGTTTATTCTCATTCTTTGTGATGTGTGCCATTCTCTGGGGTGTGAGGTGGTATCTCATCGTTGTTTTGATTTGCATCTCCCTGATGATTAGTGATGTGGAACATTTTTTCATGTGTCTTTTGGCCATGCGTATTTCTTCTTTGTCAAAGTGTCTGTTCATTTCTTCTCCCCATTTTTTGATGGGGTTAGATGTTTTTTTCTTGTAAAGTTCTGTCAGTGCCTTGTATATTTTGGAGATTAGCCCCTTATCTGATGGGTATTGGGTGAATAGTTTCTCCCACTCAGTGGGTGGCTCTTGTATCCTGGGCACTATTTCCTTTGAGGTGCAGAAGCTTCTCAGCTTAATATATTCCCATCTGTTAATCTCTGCTTTCACTTTCTTGGAGAGTGCAGTTTCCTCCTTGAAGATGCCTGTAATGTCCTGTAGTGTTTTGCCTATGTGCTGTTCTATATATCTTATGGTTTTGGGGCTGATATCGAGGTCTTTAATCCATTTGGATTTTACCTTTGTACATGATGTTAGCTGGGGGTCTAAGTTTAATTTTTTGCAAGTGGCTATCCAATTGTGCCAACACCACTTGTTGAAGAGGCTTTCCCTGCTCCATTTAGGATTTCCTGCTCCTTTATCAAAAATTAGATGGTTGTATCTCTGGGGAACATTTTCTGAGTATTCAAGCCTATTCCACTGATCTGAGGACCTATCCTTATTCCAATACCATGCTGTTTTGATAACTGTTGCTTTGTAGTACAGTTTAAAGTTGGGAAAAGTAATTCCTCCCATATTCTTTTTCCCAATGATTGCTTTAGCTATTCGAGGGTGTTTATTGTTCCAAATGAATTTCAAAAGTGTCTGATCCACTTCTTTGAAGAATGTCATGGGTATCTTTAGAGGGATGGCATTAAATCTGTATAATGCCTTGGGGAGTATTGACATTTTGATGATGTTAATCCTGCCAATCCATGAGCAGGGTATGTGTTTCCATTTCCGTGTGTCCTCTCTTATTTCTTGGAGCAGATTTTTATAGTTTTTTTTGTATAGGTCCTTCACATATTTAGTCAAGTTGATTCCAAGATATTTGAGTTTGTGTGGTACTATTGTGAATGGGGTTGTTTTCTTAATGTCCATTTCATCCTTATTACTATTGGTATATAGAAAGGCCATTGATTTTTGTGTGTTAATTTTGTAGCCTGCCACCTTGCTATATGAGTCTATTGTTTCTAGAAGCTTTTTGATAGAGTCTTTAGGGTTTTCTAAGTAGAGTATCATGTCATCTGCAAACAGTGAGAGCTTGACTTCTTCCTTTCCTATCTGGATTCCCTTGATATCCTTTTCTTGCCTAATCGCTATAGCAAGTACTTCCAGTGCTATGTTGAATAGGAGTGGTGAGAGAGGACAGCCTTGTCTTGTGCCAGAATTTAGAGGGAAGGCTTTCAGTTTATCTCCATTGAGGATAATATTTGCCACTGGCTTGTGGTAGATGGCCTTCACTATATTGAGAAAGGTTCCCTCCATTCCCATCTTGCTGAGAGTTTTGATCAAGAATGGGTGTTGGACCTTATCAAATGCTTTCTCTGCATCTATTGATATGATCATGTGGTTTTTATTTTTCTTGTTATTGATGTTGTGTATTATGTTGATAGATTTACGGATGTTAAACCAGCCTTGCATTCCTGGGATGAAACCTACTTGATCGTAGTGGATGATCTTCTTAACGAGGCATTGAATCCTATTTGCCAGGATTTTGTTGAGGATCTTTGCATCTGCATTCATCAGTGATATTGGTCTGTAATTTTCTTTTTTGGTAGCGTCTCTGTCTGGTTTAGGCATCAAGGTGATGTTGGCTTCATAAAAGCTATTTGGAAGTGTTTCTGTTTGTTCAATTTCATGAAAGAGTCTTGCCAAGATTGGCAGTAGTTCCTCTTGGAAAGTTTGATAGAATTCATTAGTGAATCCATCTGGACCTGGGCTTTTGTTTTTCGGCAGACATTTGATTACTGTTTTAATTTCATCAATGGTGATGGGGGTGTTTAGATATGCTACATCCTCTTCCTTCAACCGTGGAAGATTATAAGAGTCCAAGAATTTATCCATTTCTTCCAGGTTCTCATTTTTAGTGGCGTAGAGTTTTTCAAAGTAGTTTCTGATTACCCTTTGAATCTCTGTCATATCAGTAGTGATCTCTCCTTTTTCATTCCTGATACGAGTTATCAAGTTTCTCTCTCTCTCTTTGTTTGTTAGGTTTGCCAGTGGTCTATCAATCTTGTTTATTTTTTCAAAGAACCAACTTCTGCTTTCGTTGATCTTTCGGATTGTTTTTTGAGTTTCCACTTCGTTGATTTCTGCTCTCAGCTTTGTTATTTCCTTCTGTCTTCCTATTCTTGGGTCCTTTTGTTGAGCATTTTCTAGTTCTATTAGCTGTGTCATTAAGCTACTCAGGTAAGCTCCTTCTTCCTTCCTGATGTGTGCTTGCAAAGCTATAAATTTTCCTCTCAGTACTGCTTTTGCTGTGTCCCATAAGTTCTGAGAGTTTGTGTCTTTATTGTCATTTGTTTCCAGGAACCTTTTTATTTCCTCCTTGATTTCATCTCGGACCCACTGGTTATTGAGCATGAGGCTGTTTAACTTCCAGGTGTTAAAGTGTTTCTTCTGAGTCCCTTTGGAGTTCACAAATAATTTCAGAGCCTTGTGGTCAGCGAAGGTAGTCTGCAAAGTTTCTATCCTCTTGATCTTATGGAGGTATGTTTTATGTGCCAGCATGTAGTCTATCCTGGAGAATGTCCCATGTACATTGGAGAAGAATGTGTATCCAGGTTTCTGGGGATGGAGTGTCCTATATATATCCACTAGGCCTCTTTCTTCCATTTCTCTCCTCAGGTCTAGTATATTCTTGTTGGGTTTCAGTCTGGTTGACCTGTCCAGTGTTGACAAAGCCGTGTTAAGGTCCCCCACAATTATTGTGTTGTTGTTGATATTATTTTTCAGATTTGTCAACAGTTGTATTAAATATTTTGCTGGCCCCTCATTCGGTGCATATATGTTTAGGAGAGTGAATTCTTCCTGCTCTACGTACCCCTTGATTAATATAAAATGTCCGTCTTTGTCCCTTACAACCTTCCTGAGTATAAAGTTTGCATTATCTGATATTAGTATGGCCACTCCAGCTTTTTTATGGGTGTTGTTTGCTTGGATAACTTTTCTCCAGCCTTTTATTTTGAGTCTATGTTTGTTCTGACTATTCAGGTGCGTTTCTTGTAGGCAGCAGAAGGTTGGATTGAGTTTTTTGATCCATTTAGCCACTCTGTGTCTCTTAACTGGTGCATTTAGTCCATTGACGTTGAGAGAAAGAATTGTCCTGGGATTTAACGCCATCTTTATTTCAAAATTTGGTGTGTCTTTTGGGTAGTCTTGTCTTAGATTAGGTCTTTCAGTTTTTCTCTTAAGACTGGTTTTGTGTCTGTGAAGTTTCTGAGCTGTTTTTTGTCTGTGAAACCATGTATTCTTCCATCAAACCGGAAAGTGAGTTTTGCTGGGTATAGTATTCTGGGTGAAGCATTCATTTCATTCAGTCTTGTCACAATATCCCACCACTGCTTTCTGGCATTGAGCGTTTCTGGTGACAGGTCTGCTGTAAATCTCAGGGAAGCTTGCTTGAACATGATTTCCCCTTTTGATCTTGCTGTTTTCAGAATTCTGTCTCTATCTGTGGGATTTGTCATTGTGACTAGGATGTGTCTTGGGGTGGTTTTTCTGGGGTCTCTTTTGGTTGGTACTCTTCGGGCATGCAGGATTTGATCACATATATTCTTTAGCTCTGGAAGTTTCTCTTTAATGATGTTCTTGACCATTGATTCTTCCTGGAAATTTTCTTCCTGGGTCTCTGGGACTCCAATGATTCTTAAGTTGTTTCTGTTGATCTTATCATCGACTTCTATTTTCGTCTGTTCCCATTCTTTGACTAATTTTTCCATTGTCTGCTCATTTGCTTTAAGTTTTTTGTCCAATCTCTCCTGCTGTATGGAATTGTTATGTATCTCATCTTCCACAGCACCAAGTCTATTCTCAGCTTCTGATACCCTGTCCCAGAGCTTATCCATTTGTCATTCACTTCGTTTACTGACTTTTTCAGTTCTGTTAGTTGACATGTTATTTCAGTTTGGAGTTTTGTCATTTCTGCCTTCATATTTTCTTGGTTCTTATTAGTGTTCTGTTCAACTCGATCCATGGTTTCTTGGAGTCTGTTGAGCACCTTCCATATTGCTAGTCTAAAGTCCTTATATGAGAGGTTGATTAGTTGTTCAGTCATTATCTGGTCCTCAGAATTGTCATCTTCATTCTCTATGTCTGATGCTGGCCTGCGTTGTTTCCCCATTGTCACACTTGTATTGTGGGTTTTTCTATGTGTTGTAGTGGTATTCATTGTCTATATGATGTAGGCAGCACACTCCTCTGGCTCCTCCCTTTCTGGATGTGCTGACTTGCCTCTAAGGGAGGGGAGTCCTCCGTGGATGAAGCCTCACACTGGGTCAAATCTTAGGCCCGAGCATGCAACAGAGAAGACAGTCCAGAGAGAAATGTTTGCTTCTGTGATATAGCGCCATTCTTAGTGTGATTTTTCCTTCTTGTTGCAATGGAGTTCTTTCCTTAGAAAGAGTGCACGGCCGCGTAGCGAAGCGGAGCGGCCGTGCTCCTCTGAGCCTCTTTTTGCCCCACTCGCAAGAGTTTCACGCAAGAGGACAGTAGACAGACATAGACAGGTCACACTCACAGTCTTTCACAGCTGAGCCCCACTGGGCCGGTGTACTTTTGCGGATTTTCCCCGCCTGGTGTCACACACAGGGAGCCAGCTTTTGCAAAGGTTAGCCGGTTTTTATGCTCTGAAGTCCCTCCCTGAAAATGGCGTCTGGGCGAGCGAAGTTTCTGGAGGCTCTTTTTGCCCCACTCGCAAGAGTTTCACGCAAGAGGACAGTAGACAGACATAGACAGGTCACACTCACAGTCTTTCACAGCTGAGCCCCACTGGGCCGGTGTACTTTTGCGGATTTTCCCCGCCTGGTGTCACACACAGGGAGCCAGCTTTTGCAAAGGTTAGCCGGTTTTTATGCTCTGAAGTCCCTCCCTGAAAATGGCGTCTGGGCGAGCGAGGTTTCTGGAGGCTCTTTTTGCCCCACTCGCAAGAGTTTCACGCAAGAGGACAGTAGACAGACATAGACAGGTCACACTCACAGTCTTTCACAGCTGAGCCCCACTGGGCCGGTGTACTTTTGCGGATTTTCCCCGCCTGGTGTCACACACAGGGAGCCAGCTTTTGCAAAGGTTAGCCGGTTTTTATGCTCTGAAGTCCCTCCCTGAAAATGGCGTCTGGGCGAGCGAGGTTTCTGGAGGCTCTTTTTGCCCCACTCGCAAGAGTTTCACGCAAGAGGACAGTAGACAGACATAGACAGGTCACACTCACAGTCTTTCACAGCTGAGCCCCACTGGGCCGGTGTACTTTTGCGGATTTTCCCCGCCTGGTGTCACACACAAGGAGCCAGCTTTTGCAATGGTTAGCCGGTTTTTAGTCTTTTCTTAATAAAATCTGCTTCCTTTATTGCTCTGTATATTATTTTGGTAATTCTTACAATATTTCGAATATTTCATTACTATTCTTTAATAGTATCACTGTATTTTATTTGACTATCCTATCAACTTGTTATTCTCTATCTTTCCCTCTTTTTGGATCTTCCTTATACCTTCAGTATAATAATTATAAAATTAAGTCGTATGATACCACTGCCTTTAAATCTAAATGTTGAAGTGAAGGAAGTGTTACACTTCTCTCACATTAAGTCAAAATCTAGAAATGATTAAATTTAAAAAGGTATGTCAAAAGTTGAGACAGAATAAAAGCTAAATCTCTTACACCAACAGTTGAACAGGCTGAGAATGTAAAAGAAGTATTTTTGAAGAAAATCTAATTCAATGAGCACATAAGTGAAAGTGAAACAGACTTATTACAGATAGTTTCAGTGATCTTACTAGCCACAGTTGCTTCAGTCAAAGAGTAAATGAAAGTCAGGTCCTATTTCCTTTAATTCTATGGAGGCAGAGAGAAGTGAGACTGGTACAGAAGAAAGGTTGAACTAAAAGAAGTTGGCACACGAGATTAAGGAAATATGCCATTTATTTCCCAAATAACAAAAGTAAGGTGGAGATCCAAGTGCTGATATAAAAGCTACAGCAAGTTGGTTAGACATGATTCAGAACATTAATGATGATGGGTACCCTAAACAAAAGATTTTCAGTGTATCCAGTCTTACATAGGAAGAAGAAGCTACTTAGTACTACATCCATAGCCAAAAAACAGTTAATGCCTGATTTCAAATTTTCAAAGTAAGACTCTCTTATTAAAGGCTGATGCAGCTAGTGATTTTAACTTGAAGTCAATATTTATTATTTAAAAAATACTAGGTCTCGTAAGATTTATGATAAATCTACTTTGCCTGTGCTCTAGAAATGAAACAATAAAGCTTAAATAGGCATTTATTGACAATATGATTTACTACATATTTAAAGTCCATCATTGATATATCTATTTTTCAGTTGAAAAAATTTTTGAAAATATGATTGACTAATGTATCAAATCAACTCAAAGCTCTGATGTAGATGTTTAAGTAGATGAAAATTGCTTTCATGCCTGCCAATACACTATGCATTCTGTAGCCTTTAGATAATGAATCATTTTGACCTTCATGTTTTATTCTTTAAGAATTTACATATATTTCCTGGACTGGAGAAAGAACTCAGTAGACTAAGCACACTTTTTATAGAGAAGGACCAGGTTTGATCCCCAGCATTTCATTGTCCTTAAACATTACCAGGAATAATCCCTTGAGTGAGAACCAGGAGAAGCTCATGAGAACTGCTAGGTGTGGCTCCAAAGCCAAGTAAATAAACACATATATTCATGTATATTTTAAAAGATTTTAGGTACCTGAGAACTGCTATGTATGGTTCCTAAGACAAATATGCACAAATATTCACATACACAAACATACACACACATTAAAAATTGATGCCAGAGTTAGTAAATTTTTTTAGCAAAAGCCATTGAAAACCTGCTGGAAAGGAACCAATGTTCTTGGTCCCATTTAGAACATTTGTGGCTCATGGAAATAAGTCAAACTATCATTTACCCAAATATAAAAGAAGTTGACTCCAGTCTTTGTAGAGAAACAAGGTTTTAATAGAGAAAATAACCAGAGATATGACAGAAATAGAAGAGAAACTGAAATTAGGAGAGGAAGTTGAAGATACTACTGAATAATTGCAGTCTCCTGATAAAAGGTGAACGAGTGAGAACAGGGTTTTGTGGGGGGGGGGTGAGGAGCATATTGGGAATATAATTCAGGGCCTTATCTAGGGCCTCTTCCACTAAATTCAATCCTTGGCCCTGAGAATTTGATTTTTATGTATGAGCAAAGAACATAGTTTCCTTTTTTTTTTTTTTTTTTTTTTTTTTTTGGTTTTTGAGCAATGCTCAAGGGTTATTCCTGGCTTTGTGCTCAGACATCTCCCCACGCAGGCTCAGGAACCAGACATCACCCCAGGCAGGCTCAGGGACCATATAGGAAGCCAGGATTCGAACTGACGTCCGTCCTGTGTTGGTTGTGTGCAAACACCTTACCGCTGTGCTATCACTCCAACCCCGGAAAATAGTTTCTTGAGATAGAATCTATGTCTGATGAAGGTGCTGTGAACATTGTGGGAAAGTCAACAAAGGGTTTAAAATATGACACAAACTGTGAACAGAGCAGTGTAATAAGATATGAGAGGATTGACTTCAAATTTTGAAAGACTTTTCACTTGGGTAAAATACTATCAACGACTACTACATACTACAATCTACAGAGAGAGTTCTTTTTATTGTTTATACATTGTTTCTAAAATAAAAGGTTTTACAGGTATGTCAGTTGCTTTTTGTACACAAAGAAGCATAAAAGTTAAACAATGTATTTTGCACTCACTATGGCATAAATATAACTTTCAGATGCAATAGAAAACATAGACATATTTATGACTTGATTTATTGTAATACTTGCTTTAACTACTGGGACCTGGAACTGAACTTGAGTATTTTTGAGTGAGGCTTAGGCATAAAATATCATCAGTCAATTATGTTGTGGAGATTATAAAAATAAACTTTTAATGAAACTAAATAGTTTTGCATAGGTAACTTACACAAAAAAAATCTTGGACAGGATGGAAGTAATAGTATAGGGGGAAGGCATTTGTTTGCCTTGCATGCAGACAAACCAAATTCTATCCCCTGCATCACTTATGGTCCATGAGCACCATCAGGAGTGATTTTTGAGTGTAGAGCCAGGAGTAATCTCTGGTCTTCATTGAGTTTGGCCCTAAAATTAAAAAAAAAAAAAAAAAAAAAAAACTTTGACACGGAGGCAGAGAACTGAGGTAATAGTTACTCTCTTGGAATTCAAATGTTTTTTAATTCAGGTTAAGCCAAATGAGATAAAGTTAAAAATCCTCTCACATAACAATTGCATTGGTTTTATATCTAACTAGTTACTAGTTAAGAATATAAGTATGGATTGGAATGTGAACCCTTAAGCTGGAGCACACACTTGGCACACATAGAGCCCTGCCTTTGATTCCTGGCACCTGCATGTCTACCTAAACACTACTAAAGCCTTGGTGTCCCCAACACTGATGGGCAAGGCTTCCCCAGAATAAAGAACAAGAAACAAGAACATATACTATAATCTAAGAGCATCTTAAATTTGGAAAAGAATAAGTTGAATATGCAAAAAGTGATTTTACATGTAACCAGTAAAATATGACTTTATATGTGCCATAGATACTATGTTTTTAGAGGTGTCCTTTGTACAATTTGTGTTTTGTGTAAAGAGGTATTTTGTAGAAACAATTTTTTATATTATCTGGACCTGAATGTTACAAGTATAAGATAATTAGGAAATTCCTTAAACAGAATTTATATGTTTGGTTTGGGGCTAAACCTGGAGGTGCTCAGGGGTTATTACTGGCTCTGTACTTAGGAATTAGACGTTCAGGTTATTTCTGCCTTGGTACTCAGGAATTACCCCTGGTGATATGCAAGGAACAGAAGAAAAGCTGGGGATCTACTTAGGTCTGCCATGTGCAAGAACCCAAACACTGTACTATTTATCACTCTGGCCCCCCTTGGAAAAAATTTAAAATAGGATACTGAGAAAACCAAAGTTTCAAAGTATTTTTTCTCTGCATTTAAAAGAATAAGTAATTGTCAGGCCAAAGAGAAAAATCAAACATGGAGACCCCAGGTTCAATCCCCAGAACTTCATAGTCCTCGAAGCAATACTAGAATGACCCCCTAGCAGTGCTGTTCTGAGCAGCACTAATCTTAATGCTCCCAAGCACTGCTTGGGAGACCCTGATTAAAAAGCAAAGACTGGATTTGTGAACTAAATACTTATCATTTAACCAAAGATTCTGTGATCAAAATATCATAGACACTTCTAAAATAATCACCTTGTCCATCTAAACATCAGAGGTTTCTGGAACCAGCAGTTGGAGGCAATAAGATTGATTAGTGGACTGGAGTATGTGACTTGCATGCAGAAGACCTTTGATCTTCAATCACTGTCAGGCATACCCTAAGTACCAAGTCAAGTGTAGCCCCAGAGCATCATTAGGTATGATGCCCAAAAGAAAACAAATGTCAGGAATTAGCTCTCATGAGATGCCAATACTGAAAGTTCCATGGAAGTTCTCTATAGGTAAAACACACTCTTCAGAGACCTTTTCCCACATCTCTGCTTTGCCAGAGTGATGAACCTTCTCTGGTAAGGGTTTTCCTTTGATATTTCTATAAATATCCACACTCCCACATCCATGCTCCACAGAAAAAGCAGCAATATTCCAAGGGTTAATTAATTCACTCTAAAAATAATCACACTAAATAGTGACAAATTGTCTACTTAGAAAAACTCTAAATAGAGCCAAATTTCATTAGGTACTGCATCAGTTTCTTGGCAATGCAGAGTACAGCACAGTTCTGTTTCATTGACTGTTCAAATCTTCATGTCTTTTTGAGAAATCACTTTCCTTATTCTCACTCCACTTAGCCTTCTAATCTATTTAGCAAGAAACCAGGTGGAATTATATAGCTGATGGGTTAATTTACACTGAAATATCAAATAACCATTCAACTGAAAGCAAATATCTCAGAGATCTGCACAAGAATGTTGGTGCTGCTGAAATATTTTTGAATAAGTTAGAGATGCCACTTTTGATTTTCTAGCATCACTGAGTTTTTTGAAATTTTTGGATCATGCAATTTCAAGGATTATTAAAATTAATAGAAGTGGCACTCATACCATAAGTCACATGTTACTTATTTATTTTTCTCTTTTTAAAGAATATTTTTTCACTTAAGATATAATACATCTCTTTACTGAAACAAAAACAACCTTGCAATAAAACACCACTTTACATTTATTGGGATGACTTTAATATAAAAAGATAATGACAGGTTTGGGGAAAAAATTGAAAGCTCATTGGTGGAAAAGAGATCAACCATTTTAGAAAACAATTTATAAATTTCTAAAAATGTTAAACAGTCCTTTTCTAGGCATGTATACAAGAGATTTAAAACCATATCTTCATTTACCTGGAACTAATGGTCATTTAAAATAGCACAAAATTAGGGGTCAGAGACATAGCATGGAGGTAAGGCATTTACCTTGCATGCAGAAGGATGGTGGTTTGAATCCCGGCATCCCATATGGTCCCCTGAGTCTGCAAGGAGCGATTTCTAAGCATAGAGCTAGGAGTAACCCCTGAGAGCTGCTGGGTGTGACCCCCCAAAAATAAAAATAAAAATAAAATAGCACAAAATTAGAAATAACCTACATGCTATTAACTGATGATTATTGAAACAATGCAGTATATTCATAAATGCACACATATGCATATGTACAACGATATATTTTTTGGCCCTGAAAAGGAATAAAGTGCTGGCAATGTCTAAAACATGAATGAACTTTCAAAATGTTATGAAAAGAATCCAGACACAGAAGATTTCTGAATGTTATCTGATTCTATTTCTCTGAAGTTCCAGAATAGGCAAAGTGATAAAGGTTATAATTAGTGGTTTCCAGGATCCAGGTAAGCAAAAAATTAAGGGGTAACAGCTAATTGATAAGGATTTTTCATTTTGTGGTGAGTAGGGACTAAAAATTACATAGTACTGATGTTTACCCAACCCTATGAATATGCTAAAGCACAAAATTATATACACTTTCCAAAAATAAATTTTAGAGTGTGACAATTTTATCTCAATATAATTACTTTAATTTCTTCCAGGGGTTAAATTTGGTGCCATACCTGGCAGTGCTCAGGACTTGCTCCTGGATCTGTGCTCAGGGATCACACCTGATGATGCTTTGGGTTCATATGTAGTGCCCAGGATCAAATCCAGATCATCCACATGCAAGGCAAGCACCTAACCTCCTGTACTATCTGTTTTACTCTTCAATGTAGCTACTTTGAATAACTTTTTCTGTTTTTAATCACTGTAAATTACAATTACAAACTTACTCATTATTAAGATTCAGGCATACAGTGTTCCAACATCAATCCCTTCCCTAGTGTCCACTTTGCTACATCAATGACCCCTGTTTCCCTCCTTTCTCCAGCCTTCCTTTAAAGCAAGAACTTTTTACCTCCACCATCGTCCTAGTGTTCCTTTGCCCAATATTTCCCCTTCCCTAGCAATCCAATGATAAGCTTCCTACTGAAAAACAGGAAGCAGTTTATTCTTTTTATTGCCTTTTAGGTTTTGTTATTTCCTTACAATGTTCCTTTATTATCCCACACATGAGGGAGATTATTCTGTATTTGTCCCTCTCCCTCTGACTAATTTCACTCAACATGATGTTCTCCAGATCCATTCATAAAGCAGCAAATTGCATGACTTTATTTGTTCTTACTGCTGAGTAGTATTTAACTGTGTGTGTGTGTGTGTGTGTGTGTGTGTGTGTGTGTGTGTGTATACAATAGTTTTATTATCCAATCATCTCTTCTTGGATAATTAGGTTGTTTCCAGATATTGATGATAGTGAATAGGGCTGCAGTGAATATAGATATGCAGTTATCTTTTCTAGACTGTGCTTTTGGACACTTAAGTTACAGTCCATGGATCGGGATTACTGATTTTATGTAAGCTCAATCGCTAGGTATTTTTTTGTAACAATAGCCATATTGACTTCCAAAAAGGTTATAAAAAGGTTGGATCAGTTAACGTTCCCACTAGTGAATGAGTTTTCCTTTTTTCCCATTTTATTGCCAACCTTAGATGTCCTTTTTGATGAATGCCAATATCTCTGATGTGAAGTGGTATCTCATTGTTGTTTTGATTTGCATTTCTCTGATGACTAGTTATATAGAGCATTTTTCATATGCTGTTTGGCCATTTGTATTTCTTCTTTGTGAAAGTTTCTTTTCCCCATTTTTTTGATGGGGTTAGATAGTGTTGTTTTTTTTTTCCTTGTAGAGTTCTACAGTGTTTATACACATCGGATCTTACCTCTTTTAAATGAGTGGTAGGCAAAAAATACTTTTCCCAGTCTGTGGACTGTCTTTCTATTCAAGATCACCATTTCTTTTGAGGTGCTGAAGCTTCTTCATTTAATGTAGATTCATTTGTTTATCTTTGATTCCACTGCTTTGTCAGTGGCATTTCATCTTGAAAAATGCCTCTACCTGGGGGGGGGGAATGCCTCTAGCCTCAGTGTTATGCAGTATCCTACCTATATTTTCCTCTATGTACCTTATGGATTCTGGTTTGATAGAATATTAATATAAATTTAATTAATTAATTTTAATTAATCTAATTTTACTATGGTGTATGGCATTAAAAAAGGGTTTGAGTTCTCTTTTGCCCCTCTTTTTTTAGAGATTAACTGATTAGATACCTTGCTGTCTGTCTTTGGATTTTTAATTCTATCCCATTGAACTGAGGGAGAGGAGCAAAAGGGAGAGGTTAGCAAAGGTTAGAAATGTTTAGTTATAAGATGAATAAAGTCTGAAAATCCAATGTAAAAATGATGACTCTAATTATAACTGTAACTGTGGTGTAACTTTGAAATTTGAGGTAGATTTTCATTGTATCTCTCCCGAAATATTAATATGTGAAGTGGTGTATGTAAATATATATCAAGATATAACATTGTACACTTTAAATGTAAAGCAACTGTTATAACTCAATGATTCTAGAGAATAAAGCCACAGAAAGAGTGATGGGTGAAAATAAACAGATGTTTTTTGTTTGTTTTTGTTTGGGGACCCCACCTGGCTGTGCTCAGTAGTTACTGTGGCTCTGAGCTAAGGAATTACTCCTGGTTGGCTCAAGGGACAATATGGGATGCCAAGGATCAAATCTGGTTGGCCACTTGCAAGGCAAGCACCCTATTACTCTGGATCCCAGATACTTTGTTTTAAAAGACAAAAGAAGATAATTTGGGAGGAGGGGATGTAGTTGTTTTGAAAGGAAAATGGTTTCATCTTCCTGAGGGTATCTGATGGGATAAAAGAATATAACATCAGTTTCAATCAGAAAGATCTTTTTCATACTTTCTGTCTGTGCATTATTCTCTACAAAAAAAAATAATAGTCACTTCTGAAAACTGAAAATAGAATTAACTTTGATCACCTCTGAACAATGCAAATATGACCACCATTAATTATTTCTAAATAACAAGAAAGCATCATTTTTCTTCTTCCCATGCATGATATCTGCATAAAGCCTGCCAGAGAACAGGTCAGTATTTACTGTGACCAGGGTAAGAACTTATCATCCAGTATTACATTCCATTCTGCCCTAGCAGATTTCTCTTGTCTACAGCATTCTTATTCAACCTTGCCACAGGCATTGCTTTTCTATGAATTATGACAAATATTTGTATACTAAATTTGCAAATACTCTGGCATATTCACACAAACCATTATTTTGATTAGCTTTAATATAATATAAGAGAGTAATGAATGGAGTAGTAGTAATGATAAAAAAAGAACCTATTATATATATATATATATATATATATATATATATGTGATATATATGTTATATCCTCCCATTCCTGGGTCAAAAATAGTAGAATTATTGGGTATTTAGAATTCATATAAGATTTATGATCATGTAGCTTTTGTGAGCTTGATTTTTCTTCTTTAATAAATTTATTTAAAGAAAATGCATCACATAATTGATCATAATACATTTGTTTCAAGATAACCAAAAGTTATTTAAAAAAAGAAAGAAAATAGAAAACCTAAAAAAATGGAAGAGAAAGGAAAGAAGAAAAAGTTCAGTAGCAGGTATATTGTGAAAATTATTGTATCACCAATGAATTCATTAAAACAATAGCAGAAGGTTTAGTGAGCTTTTTTTTTAAAGGATAAGAATTAAAGAAATAGGGGCTGGAGAGATAGCATGGAGGTAAGGCGTTTGCCTTTCATGCAAGAGGTCATCGGTTCGAATCCCAGCGTCCCATATGGTCCCCCGTGCCTGCCAGGAGCAATTTCTGAGCATGGAGCCAGGAGTAACCCCTGAGCACTGCCGGGTGTGGCCCAAAAACCACAAAAAAAAAAAAAAAGAATTAAAGAAATACAGTAAAATAAAATAAAAGATGCAAGAGTGTCAATTGTTGTTTGCATACGCCCAGCAAAATATGGGAGGAAATAGAAAGGAAAAGCCTTGGCTTAAATACAAGAAGACCAACTCTGAGCTTCAAGAGTACTAGGTTGTCCAACCCCCGAGTCTGTGCTCCCAATAAAATTTTTCGCACAATCGTTGTTGTTGGTGTCAGGTTTCTGTAGTTAGAGATCCTGGTTTCTGTGCATATCCTACATTGAAGTCAGAATGATATGGAGCATCCTCTGGTTTCACCTCACCATTGCAGGCAATGCAGAGAGCCCTACCTGAAAGCAGGTTGCTTCCTTGCTAAGTTGGCTAGGTAGTCTAGGTGTTAAAAGAACCCTCTTTGAAGTCAATGCCTGGACACCAGTAGGGTTTTCCTTGGTAGAGGGTTGCTTCCTGGTGATGTTATAGACAAATGTGGTTGTTTCTGTAGAGAGTATCCATGGTTCAGGGGTGAATGGACAATACCCACTCTTCTGAGGCTTAAGCAAAGTCATTATGAAAATGTTCAGGGTGTAAGGCCCCACTGCATTACAAAATATGTGTGTTCTTATCTCTATTGGATAAGAACTTGTTTGCATATGTAATATTTTCCCATTTTAATGTGCCTATGCAAAAATGGAACAGTACCACAAGGTATTATCGGTGCATAAGGGGGCTGAGGGAACAAGTCCAACAATCCTCATAACTTGGTTCTAAAATGAATTCTAAACAGAGAGACTTTTCTACCAGAATTCCTTATTGATCAGATCACAAAAAAATGGGAGAAACTGTCACTATATAAGAGTATATTCATAAACAGAATATCCCCCTTCACCAGTTTATGACTGAAACTCAACTACAAATATGCTTGTAATCATGGTGCTTAAATAAAGATTTATAAAAAAAAAAAGAAAAGAAAAGAAAATTCAGGGTAATAAAATATTGGAAAATAGAAGATGGAGATTCTAGTTTCAGCTGAAAAATAAAAAATTATCTTGGATCTAGTGGAATTTATATATGTGTGCTATTTTATTAAATATTTATTAATAAAGAAAATTTTAAGATAAAAAAGAGGATATTCAATTAGGGTTATACCTGTTAAGGGAATACATCTAAAGAAATATTCAAAGAATATATACATGTCCTTTTTAAGTCTTTAGAAGTAGTCGGGGGTGGGGTTGTAAAATCGGGAGCACTGCTTTCATCTGTGATTTGACCTTGTAGAGTCTGAAAAATGGGTCCTAGAAGTCCCATATCAGAAAATGTCCTCAAGCTGGGACTTCTCAGAAACAAAGTCTGGTAGCAATCAAAGGTCCACAGTGAAGGGAGGTGGAGGAAAGGAGACAGCTGAGAGAAAATCATTAACAACAGAGTGTTGGTTTCTTCTTGGGCCGAGAGTCTATCTTTTCACTTTGGGAGCTTGTTGGCATCTGGCTGGAGTGGGAATAATGATCTGCTTCGTAAGAGCCAAGAACTGAGGGTAATAAGGGTTAAATATGGGGTAATAGCAGGTGGGGGTGAGGGAGTGAAGGGCTAAAAATAAGTTAGTAAGGTGGTGAGCAAAGGTGGGGAAGGACAGTATACAACATAGACATTCTGTATATTGCAAACGTACCTTAAACAGACATAGGTATGGCATACCTACTTGTTCATGCACATACATTGACCCATTGGTTACAGTCAAAAAGCTGACCCAAGTGAAATGGTACAGAATGCTTAAAAAATAAAATAAGAAAAAGACTGTAAGTCTGATATAGAGGTTTTCCATTTTTTAGGCCAGTCATGCTAGGTGAGGGTAGACTATACTGAAGAGAGTCTTTATGAATTAGATTGTGTATAGGGCCTTTCTTTAAAAAAAAAATCATAGAATTATAGTCTAGAAAGCTAAGAGAAATGGTAATGAGCACTTACGTTGAGTCAACAAGAAATAGACATATGTCACAGAGGACATTGGACAGACATTGGTATGGCAAACACATATACTCATGTGCTTATATGGGCATACACTGAGGATAAATCCATGGGTTACAGTTGAAAAACTGACCCTGGTTATATATAGCCAGCTAGTCTGGTGTAAAGGTTTTACATTTTCTAGACCAATCATGGTTACTGATGGTAAAGTTTACTGAAGAAAGGCTTCATGGATTAGATTGTGTATAGAGCATTTTTAAAAACAATCATAATTTTTAAGTCTAGAAAGCTAAGTGATATGGTAGTAGGCCCTGTATGTGGAGTTTATATCATGAAATACTGTCCAGTGGGTTTGAGCATATCATTTCCTTTCTTAAAAGCATTCTAAGATTATGAGTCCTATGTTATCCTGTTAAACTATCTATATTTTACACGCAGACACACTATCGCCCATCTGGTTTTGAGAATGGAGACTGATGGGAAGGAAAGTTGTCTGCGACTTCCCCAAGCCCGCCCCTCTTTTGTTGGGAGGAGTGGTGAAGGCCTGGGGTCCCCTGTAAAACCTCCACAGCACCCACCTTGCTGGCCTCCCTCAGTTCCCCATGCCAACAAAAGCCTCCCTATTCCCAGAACAAAAAAAAAGTTCTGCAGTCAAGTCTGATTTTTCTTGAGCAAGACTCAGCTGTTGAGTTATAAGCTCAAGGAATGCAATTGCATTGATTAAGTTAGGTTTAAGATATTTAAAAAGACATGCAAGATATTCTAAGTTGGAACAAAAGAGAAAAGAAGAATCAGGAGAAATGAGATCAATCAGGAGAAATGAGATCTCAATAAGGGCCTAAAATTACAACATAGAAAAATATAAAATAGAGTCCGCAAACTTTCTCTACAAACTTTCTATTCTTGCCTGTAATCAACAATAAACTTTTTAGGCTCTGTAATGTCACATATTTTCTTGTTTTTAATTTTACTACTACTTGAAAAGATAAATATCGCCAACCAATAAACTGAGCTCTCTGGCCTGCAGAGGCTCCGCCCTGCTGTGCCTTTGATCACTCTGAGGACTTCCAGGGAAATTTCTCCTGTGCCTGTCTGTGTTTCTTGAATACCTTAAGGTCTCCTCAGAGGCCTAGGGAGCGCACCCCCCAAAAAACTGCATTCTGAAGCTGCCCAGTGAGTATAGTCTGGCTGTGGGGGCTGGCAACCAATAAGGTGAGCTCTCTGGCCTGGGGAGGCTCCGCCCTACTGTGTCTTTGATCATTCTGAGGACTTCAAGAGAAATCTTTCCTGTGCCTGTCTGTGTTTCTTGAATACCTGAAGTGCTCCTCAGAGGCCTAGGGAGCACACCCCCAAAAAACTCATTCTGAAGCTGCCCAGACAGTGAGTAAAGTCTGGCTGGGGGGGGGTCGCCAACCAATAAGCTGAGCCCTCTGGCCTGGGGAGGCTCCACCCTACAGTGCCTTTGATCATTCTGAGGACTTCAAGGGAAATCTTTCCTGTGCCTGTTTGTGTTTCTTGAATACCTGAAGCGCTCCTCAGAGACCTAGGGAGCACACCCCCAAAAAACTTTATTCTGAAGCTGCTCAGCGAGTGAGTGAGTAAAGTCTGGCTGGGGGGGGTCGCCAACCAATAAGCTGAGCCCTCTGGCCTGGGGAGGCTCCGCCCTACTGTGCCTTTGATCATTTTGAGGACTTCAAGGGAAATCTTTCCTGTGCCTGTCTGTGTTTCTTGAATACCTGAAGCGCTCCTCAGAGGCCAAGAAAACGCACCCCCAAAAACTGTCAACTAGAGGCAGCAGAAGAGCCGCTTCACTTCGCGGCCACGAACTCTTTCTTACCAATGATCCCCACCACACACACAGGAAAAAACCACAATACAAGCATGACAATGGGGAAACTTCACAGGCAAACACCATCCACAGAGAATGAAGAAGATAGCTTGGATGACCTAAAAAATTCCAACCATCTGATTAACCTCTCAGATAAGGAACTTAAAATAGCAATATGGAAGATGTTTGTAGAACTCAAAGAAAGCATAGATCAATCTGAACAGAACACAAAGATAGAAATCAGAAAACTCCAAAGTGAAATAACAGATCTGAAAAGCATGGTAACTCAACTGAAAACCTCAATGGATGGCCTCGCCAGCAGGTAAGAGCAGCTGAGGAGAGAATCAGAGTACTGGAAGATGAGATGCAGAAAAACTCAATACAGCAGAAGAAATTGGAAAAGAACCTTAAGACAGATGAACAGGCAATGGAAAAAGTACTCAAGTAATGTGAACAGATAAAAATAAAAGTCTTTGATAAACTCAACAGAAACAACATAAGAATCATTGCAGTCTCAGAGACCCAGATAGGAGATCTCCAGGAAGAATCAACTGTCAATGACATCATCAAAGAGATACTCCCAGAGTTAAAGACTACATGCAATCAAGTCCTGCATGCCCAAAGAGTACCAGTTAAAAAGAGATCCAAAGAAAAACATCCCAAGACACATCCTCATTACAATGAGAAATCCCACAGATAGAGATAGATACTGAAAGCAGCAAGATCAAAAAGGGAAATTACATTCAAAGGAGCATCCTTAAGACTTACAGCAGACATGTCACAAGAAACTCTCAAGGCCAAAAGACAGTGGTGGTATATTGTGACAAGACTGAATAAAATGAATGCCTCACCAAGAATACTGCACCCAGCCCGACTCAAATTCATGTTTGAAGGAAGAATACATAGCTTTGTGGATAAACAACAGCTCTGAAACTTTACAGATTAAAATCCAGCCTTAAAGGAAAAACTGACAGGTCTACTTTAAGAAAAGAGAGACCAACAAACACATCAAACTTATCTACAAAGATGACATTTAATCCTATGACAATCATCTCCCTCAATGTCAATGGACTAAATTCACGAATTAAAAGACACAGAGTGGCAAAATGGGTCAAAAAGATAAATCCAACCTTCTGCTGCCTACAAGAAACACACCTGAATAATCAGAACAAACATAGACTCAAAATTAAAGGCTTCAGGAAAATCATCCAAGCAAACAACACCCTCAAAAAAGCTGGGGTAGGGGGGCCGGCGAGGTGGCGCTGGAGGTAAGGTGTCTGCCTTGCAAGCGCTAGCCAAGAAAAGGACCACGGTTCGATCCCCCGGCGTCCCATATGGTCCCCCCAAGCCAGGGGCAATTTCTGAGCCCGTAGCCAGGAGTAACCCCTGACCATCTAACAGGTGTGGCCTGAAAAAAAAAGCTGGGGTGGCCATATTAATATCTGATGACACCAAATTTATACTCAGAAAAGTGGTAAGGGACAAAGATGGACACTATGTACTAACCAAAGGATATGTGCAACAGGAAGAAATCAGACTACTAAACATATATGCACCCAATGAGAGACCAGCAAATTATCTAATACAGTTACTGACAAATTTGAAAGAAGAAATGAATAATAACATAATAATTGTGTGAGACCTCAAGACGGCCCTGTCAACACTTGATAGATCAACCAAACTGAAACCCAACAAAAACATACTAGCCCTGAAAAGAGTAATGGAAGAAAGAGGACTAGTAGATATATACAGAACAATCC
This sequence comes from Suncus etruscus, assembly GCF_024139225.1. Classification (NCBI taxonomy): domain Eukaryota; kingdom Metazoa; phylum Chordata; class Mammalia; order Eulipotyphla; family Soricidae; genus Suncus; species Suncus etruscus. Next base: position 89,428,364 of record NC_064851.1, on the reverse strand, counting down.
TTCCCAAAAAATCTGGATACATTCTTCTCCAATTTACATGGGTCATTCTACAGGATAGACTACATTCTGACACATAAAACATACCTCCATAAAATCAAGAGGATAGAAATCTTGCAGGCTACCTTTGCTGACCACAAGGCTCTGAAGTTAGATGTGAACTACAAAGTCACACAGAAGAAAAACTTTAACAATTGAAAATTAAACACCCTGCTACTGAACAACCAGTAGGTCTGAGATGAAATCAAAAAGGAAATCAAAACTTTCCTGGAAACAAATGATAATGAAGACACAAACAAACAGAATCTATGGGATACAGCAAAAGCAGTCCTGAGAGGAAAATTTATAGCTCTACAAGCAAACATCAGGAAGGAAGAAGGGGCACACCTGAATAACTAATGACGCAGCTCAAAAAATTAGAAAATGACCAACAAAAGGAAACAAAAATAGGGAGACAGAAGGAAATAACAAAGCTGAAAACAGAAATCAATGAAGTGGAAAACCAAAAAACAATCCGAAAGACCAACGAAAGCAGAAGTTGGTTCTTTGAAAAAATAAAAAAGATTGATAGACCATTGGCAAAACTCACAAAGAAAGAGAGAGAGAGAAACCTGAAAACCCATATTAGAAATGAAAAGGGGGAGATCATGACAGATATTGCAAAGATCCAAAGGGTAATCAGAGACTACTTTGAGAAACTTTATGCTACTAAACATGAGAACCTAGAAGAAATGAAGAAATTCTTGGACACTTATAACCTTCCACAGTTAAGTAAGGAGGATGTAGCATATCTAAACACCCCCATCACTACTGAGAACATTGAAACTGTAATCAAACATCTGCCCAAAAAGAGAAGCTCAGGCCCAGATGGATTTCCTAATGATTTTTTTTTCAAATCTTTCAAGAGGAACTACTACCAATCCTAGCTAGGCTCTTCCATGAAATTGAAAAAATGGGAACACTTCCAAACAGCTTTTATGAAGCCAACATCACCTTGATACCAAAACCAGACAGAGATGCTGCCAAAAAAGAAAATTACAGACCAATATCCCTGATGAATGCTGATGCAAAGATCTTCAACAAAATCCTGGCAAATAGGATCCAATGCATCATCAAGAAGATCACATATTACGACCAAGTAGGTTTCATACCAGGAATGCAAGGATGGTTTAACATCTGTAAATCTATCAACATTATCTACATCTACAAGATGTACAAGATCTACACAACATCTACAAGAAGAAAAATAAAAAACACATGATCATATCAATAGACAGAGAGAAAAAAAACCCTTCCTCACACCTATATTTATTGCAGCACTATTCACAATAGCCAGGCTCTGGAAACAACCAAGATGCCCCTCAACAGATGAATGGCTAAAGGAACTGTGATACATATACACATTGGAATATTATGCAGCCGTCAGGAGAGATGAAGTCATGAAATTTTCCTATACATGGATGTACATGGAATCTATCATGCTGAGTGAAATAAGTCAGAGGGAGAGACACACACACAAAATAGTCTCACGCATATATGGGTTTTAAGAAAAATAAAAGTCATTTTTGCAACAATCCTCAGAGACAATGAGAGGAGGTCTGGAATTCCAGATCACTTTATGAAGCTCACCACAAAGAGTGGTGGATGCAGTTATAGAAATAACTACACAGAGAACTACCATAATCATGTGAATGAATGAGGGAACTGGAAAGCGTGTCTGGAGTACAGGTGGGGGTGTGGTGGGATGGAGGGAGATTTGGGACATTGTCAGTGGGAATGTTGCACTGCTGAAGGGGGTGTTCTTTACATGACTGAAACCTAATCACAATCATATGTGTAATCAAGATGTTTAAATAAAGAAAAAAAACAAGATGTTTAAATAAAAAAAGTTAAAAAATTAAAAAAGAAAAAAGAAAAGGTAAATATAAGGATTTATAGCCAAAGTACAGAGGGTAGTGAGTGTTCCTGTACATTGCCAACTTGGATTCAATTCCCATATGGACCCCAAACCACATGGGAGTAATTCCTGAATGCAGAGCCAGGAGTAGGGTAAGAGCACTGAAGAGTGTAGCACAAAATAACAATAACACATCGATTAAAAGGTAAAAAGACCATCTTTATGCCAAGTCTGCCAGCCCTGTTGTGTGACAAGCTCCACACAGGGTGGAAGGACATTCAAGCAATGCTCCTTCCTGGAACAAGACAACAGCCTCTTTCGCGCCCCACCACCACCACCACCACCACCACCTGCATCTCTAGAACTTTGTATAAGTACATTCTGTGTTTCGAGTGTGGTCTGTATATTTGGACTTAAGGGTGTAGAAGAACCTAATAGGAATTTAATAGAGAAAATTTTACATTAAAGATATTCACACAAAAATTTTAAGCCAGATGGGATCCTTAGAAAGTTCATGGATGAGCTACAAACATATGAGCAGGCAATTATTCAGTAGCCATATCTGCTTTGGAAATTCCAGCAGCATCAGGCTCTGTAAATCCTAGCTACTATAAGAAAACCTGACATTTTAAAAAGCCGCTCAGGACACTGAGGGATCAAGAAGCCCACTACACCAACTATTATGATCAAATACGTTCCTGCCCATGAGATTTAAGGTCAAGTATGGCATCCACCCAAAGGCAAGAACAGCATGCAAAGGGTATCCAATGATCCATTACCATTCAAACAAGCTATGACCCAGTGGACAATGATGAATAAATATTAACAATAGACATAAATATTTGAGGATTATGGCAGATAATCAGACATAGGTGACTATTGAATAAAGAACAAAATGTCAGCCTAATAAAGCAAATAAAAACTTGCTAAGCTGTTTAAACACTACTAAAGAGAAAGAAAAAAATAAGCATATTATGAAAGTTTACTCTTTTTTCAATAAGTTCTTGTATAACATATTGACTACTAACTAAATGTAATTATTGTACTGAGCACTTATGTCTATGTTAAGTCCAGAAGACAGGCAAACACAGACCACTGTTTTCCTGTGTTACTTTCTCCTCACTATGTAAAACTGTGACTGTAAGCCAAAATATAGCATATAAAAGATTGATGCTTTGAGTAATAAAATTGGAGCCATTCCTGCAATTAGATTCTCTCTGTATCTTCCTTGTCGACTCCACCAACCCACAGTTGAGGATTCTGAACGAATACCGCAGCTGGACTACAACATTTCTAAACAACAAGTGATATAATAATTGTTCTTGCATCATACATAGCTCATGGGCTGTAGTTTGCCAATTCCTAACTTATTTGAGGAAAGTAGAGGATAGAAACTAAAAGGTGTTTCTTCTTTGTCAAAGTGTCTGTCCATTACTTCTCCCCATTTTTTGATGGGATAGACACATAAAAAACTGCTCCACATCACTAATCATCAGGGAGATGCAAATCAAAACAACTATGAGGTACCACCTCACACCACAGAGATTGGCACACATCACAAAACATGAGAACAAGCAGTGTTGGCAGGGATGTGGAGAAAAAGAAACTCTTATTCATTGCTGGTGGGTATGCTGTCTAGTTCAACCTTTATGAAAAGCAATATGGAGATTCCTCCAAAAACTGGAAATCGAGCTCCCATACGGTCCAGCTATACCACTCCCAGGAATATAACCTAGGAACACAAAAATACAATACAAAAATCCCTTCTTTACACCTATATTCATTGCAGCACTATTTACCATAGCAAGACTCTGGAAACAGCCAAGATACCCTTCAACAGATGAATGGCTAAAGAAACTGTGGTACATATACACAATGGAATATTATGCAGCTGTCAGGAGAGATGAAGTCATAAAAATTTCCTATACATGGATGTACATGGAATCTATTATGCTGAGTAAAATAAGTCAGAGAGAGAAAGATGCAGAATGGTCTCACACATTTATGGATTTTAAGAAAAATGAAAGACATTCTTGCAATAATAATTTTCAGACACAAAAGAGAGGAGGGCTGGAAGTTATAGCACACCTCATGAAGCTAAACACAAACAGGGATGAGTTTAGTTAGAGAAATAACAACATTGTGAACTATCCTAACAATGAGAATGTATGAGGGAAATAGAAAGCCTGTCTAGAGTACAGGTGGGGGTATAGTGGGGAGAAGGGAGATTTGGGAAATTGGAGATAGGAATGTTGCACTGGTAATGGGTGGTGTTCTTTACATTGCTGAAACCTAAACACAATCAGGTATGTAATCAAGTTGTTTAAATAAAATATATATTAAAAAAAAAGAAACTAAAAGGTGGAGGACAGAAAGTACATATTCTGGACTGAGCATTGAAGTGATAGTTTGAAGTGTAACTACAGAAACAGTTACCTAAGTATGGTAGAAAGAAAGAGCACTAGATGTTAGGTGAGAGGCCTATGTTTTCAGGAGCTACTGAATGACTGAAATTGCTGAGAGAGTCTCTAGGTGAAAAAAAGAGGAGTGGGTTTCTAGGTTAAAAAAAGCATATATGAACTTTTTTCCTTTTTAATACATATTCTTTTATTTTTGCCAAAATATAATTTTTAATATTTTTATTTAAACACCTTGATTACAAATATAATTGTAGTTGGGTTTCAGTCATGTAAAGAACACACCCCTTCATCAATGCAACATTCCCATTACCTCTGCTGTACTCTAGACAGGCTTTCTACTTCCCTCATTCATTCACATTGTTGTGATAGTTCTCAATTAGCTATTTTTCTAACTGCATTCAACACTCTTTGTGGTGAGCTTCATGTCATGAACTGGACCTTACAGCCCTCCTCTCTTTTGTCTCTGAGAATTATTGCAAAAATGTCTTTTAGTTTTCTTAAAACCCATAAATGAGTGAGACTATTCTGCATCTCTCTCTCTCTCTCTCTCTCTCTCTCTCTCTCTCTCTCTCTCTCTCTCTCTCTCTCTCTGGCTTATTTCACTTAGCATAATAAAGTCCATGTACATCCATGTATAGAAAAATTTCATGACTTCATCTCTTCTGACAGCTATGTAGTATTCCTTTGTGTATATGTACCACAGTTTCTTTAGCCATTCATCTGTTGAACGGTATCTTGGTTGTTTTCAGAGTCTGGCTATTGTAAATAGCGCAGCAATGAATAAAGATGTGAGGAAGGGATTTTTGTATTGTATATTGTGTGCTTAGGATATATCCCTAGGAGTGGTATAACTGGATCGTATGAGAGCTCATTTTCCAGTTTTTGGAGGAATCTCCATATCACTTTCCATAAAGGTTGGACTAGATGGCATTCCCACCAGCTGTGAATAAGAGTTTCTTTCTCTCCACATCCCCACCAGCACTGCTTGTTCTCGTTCTTTGTGACGTGCACCAATCTCTGTGGTTTGAGATGGTACCTCACAGATGTTTTGATTTGCATCTCCCTGATGATTAGTGATGTGGAACACGTTTTCATGTGCGTTTTGGCCATTTGTATTTCTTCTTTGACAATGTGTCTGTTCATTTCTTCTCCCCATTTTTTGATGAGATTAGATTATTTTTCTTACAAAGTTCCATCATTGCCTTGTATATTTGGGACATTAGCCCCTTATCTAATGAATATTGGGTGAATAGTTTCTCCAATGCAGTGGGTGGCTCCTGTATCCTGGGCACTATTTCCTTTGAGGTACAGAATCTTCTCAGCTTAATATACCCCCCATCTGTTTATCTCTGCTTCCACTTGTTTGAAGAGTGCAGTTTCCTCCTTGAAGATACCTTTAGTCTCAATGTCATGGAGTGTTTTACCTATGTGTTGTTCTATATACTTATGGTTTCAGGTGTGATATTAAGGTCTTTAATCCATTTGGATTTTACCTTAGTACATGGTATTAGCTAGGGGTCTGAGTTGGCTTTTTTGCAAGTGACTAATCAGTTGTGCCAACAGCACTTGTTGAAGAGGCTTTCCTTGCTCCATTTAAAATTTCTTGCTCCTTTATAAAAACTTAGGTGTTTATATGTCTGGGGAACATTCTCTGAGTACTCAAACCTATTCCACTTATCTGAGGGTCTGTCTTTATTTCAATACCATGTTGTTTTGATAACTATTGCTTTGTAATAAAGTTTTCAGTTGGGGAAAGTAATGCCTCCCATATACCTTTTCCCAAAGATTGTTTTAGCTATTCGAGGGTGTTTATTGTTCCAAATAAATTTCAGAAGTATTTGACCCACTTCTTTGAAGAATGGCATTGATATCTTTAAAGGGTTCGCATTAAATCTGTACAATGCTTTGGGGAGTATTGCCATTTTAATTATGTGAATCCTGCCAATCCATGAGAAGGATATGTGTTTTCATTTCCATGTGTCCTCTCTTATTTCTTGGAACAGGATTTTATAGTTTTTTTGTATAGATCCTTCATGTCTTTAGACAAGTTGACTCAGATATCTGAGTTTCTGTGACACTAATGTGAATGAGGTTGTTTTCTTAATGACCATTTATTCCTTATAATTATTGGGGTATAAAAAGGCCACTGATTATTGTGTGTTAGTTTTGTAGCCTACCACCTTACTATATGAATCTGTTGTTTCTATAAGCTTTTGGGTAGAGTCTTTAGGGTTTTCTAAGTAGAGTACCATGTCATCTGCAAACAGTGAAAGCTTGACTTCTTCCTTTCCTATCTGGATTCCCTTGATATCCTTTTCTTGCCTAATCACTAGCAAGTACTTCCAGTACTATGTTGAAGAAGAGTGGTGAGAGAGGACAGCCTTGTCTTGTACTAGAATTTAGAAGGAAGGCTTTTAGTTTTTTCTTTATTGAGGATATTTGCCATTGGTTTGTGGTAGATGGCATTAACTATATTGAGAAATGTTGCTTTCATTCCCATCTTAGTGAGAATTTTTTTAATATCAAGAATGAGTGTTGGACCTTATCAAAAGCTTTCTCTGCATCTATATATGATCATGTGATTTTATTTTTCTTGTTGATGTTGTGTGTCATGTTGATAGATTTATGAATGTTAAACCATCCTTGCATTACTATGATGAATCTTACTTGATGGTAGTGAATGATCTTCTTGATGAGGCGTTGGATCCTGTATGCCAGGATTTTGTTGAGGATCTCTGCAACTGTGTTCATCATGGATATTGGTCTGTAATTTTGTTTTTTGGCAGCATCTCTGTCTGGTTTTGGTATCAAGGTGATGTTGGCTTCATAAAAGCTTTGGAAGTGTACCTGTTTTTTCATTTTCATGAAAAGCTTGGCCAGGATTGGTAGTAGTTCCTCTAGAAAGATTTGAAAGAATTATTTAGTGAATCTCTCTGGGCCTTGGCTTTTTGTCTGTTTGTTTGTTTTTTCACAGACATTTGATTACCATTTTAATTTCCTCAATAGTGATGGGGGTATTTAGATATGTTACATCCTCCTTATTCAACCGTGGAAGACCATAGGAGTCCAAAAATTTATCTATTTCTTCCAGGTTCTCATGGTTAGTGACATAGAGTTTCTCTAAGTAGTTTCTGATTACCCTTTGAATCTCTGCAATATTTGTAGTGATCTCCCCCTTTTCATTTCTAATATGGGTTATCAAGTTTCTCTCTCTTTTTGAGTTTTGCCAATGGTCTATCAATTTTGTTTAACTTTTCAAAGAACCAACTTCTGCTTTAGTTAATCTTTTGGATTATTTTTGGGTTTCCACTTTATTGGTTTCTGCCCTGAGCTTTGTTATTTTCTTCTGTTTCCCTATTTTTGGTTCCTTAGTTGATCATTTTCTACTTGGATAAGCTGCGCTGTTAAGCTATTCAGGTATGCCCCCTCTTCTTTCCTGATGTGTGCTTGCAAAGCTATAAATTTTTTTCTCAGTACTTCTTTTGCTGTGTCCCATAGATTCTGATAGTTTTTGTCTTCATTTTCATTTGTTTCCATGAAAGTTTTGATTTCCTTTTTTATTTCATCTCAGACCCACTATTTGTTCAGTAGTAGGCTGTTTAATTTTCAGTTGTTAAAATTTTTCTTCTGTGTCCCTTTGTAGTTTACATCTAATTTCAGAGCTTTGTGGTTAGCTAAGGTAGCCTGCCAAATTTCTATCCTCTTGAGTTTAAAGGAGACCCAAGGGTCTCCCCATTTCCCACCCAGCTCCAAAGGGATGGTTTGAGTGGGGATGTTGAAATTCTGGGCTTCCAGCTCTTGAAGGATCTCTTTCCTTCCTGGGGGGTCTGCACCATGCCAAAAGCCTTTTTTTTTTTTTTGGTTTTTGGGCCACACCTAGTGACGCTCAGGGGTTACTCTTGGCTATGTGCTCAGAAGTCGCTCCTGGCTTGGGGGACCATATGGGACACTGGGGGATCGAACGCGGTCCGTCCTTGGCTAGCACTGGGAAGGCAGACACCTTACCTCTAGCGCCACCATACTGGCCCCACCAAAAGCCTTTTAATCAGGTCTAGGAGGGGTGTGGGGCTTGGGTCACCCCAGCACCCTTCCACCTCTTTCCTCCAGAACTCCAGGGATACCCCTGCGCCACAAGCCCAGGGGACCAGTGAAGTGGGTCCCAACAAAGATTTTAAAGGAGACTCCAGGCTCTCCCCATTTCCCACCCAGCTCTGGAGGGAGGGTTTGAGTGGGGGTGGTGAACTGTCAGGCTTCCAGCTCTTGAAGAATCTCTTTCCTTCCTGAGAGCCAGGAGTATTTGCCAGCCTGGAGAATGGCAGCTAAAGAGCAGAACAGTCTCATGCAACTTTCCTTTCTACCTCTGTCCATTCTGAAACTGCGTGGGGGCACTAGACAATAGACAATTATTTGGATGGACAATTATTTGGATATCATTGGGTTTAATCTGTTTGTCATATACAGAATGTCTATATTGTATACTTTCTTTTTCACCTTGGCTCACCACCCAGAAGCTCATTTTCAGTCCTCTTCTCCCTCACACCCACCGCCTATTACCCCACATTTAACCGTTTTTACCCCCAGTTCTTGGTTCCCCATAAAGCACATTATTATCCCCACCCAAGCTAGCTGCCAGCCAGCTAGCATAGTAAAAAATTGGATTCTCGGGCTGAAAAAGAAATCAGTACTCTGTTTCTACTTACCTACTCTCAGCAGCCGCCTGTCCTCCACCTTTCTTCATTGTGTAACTGGTTGCTACCATACTAGGTTTCTAAGTAGTTCCCACTTAAAGGCATTTTCTAATATGGAACTGCTAGGAGTCATTTTGAAGAATCCAGCAGGCCAAATCACAGACCAAAGTGGCGTCCAGGATTCAGCACTCTGTTCCTAACTATTTTTTAATGACATAAAAGGGACATGCATATATGAATATCCTAGATGTATTCCCTTAACAGCTATAACTCTTATTGAATACCCCCTTATACAGTGACATCTGTTCCCACTGCTTTTTGTTTGTTTTTCTTTCTTTGTGATCTGTTTAATAAGGAATTATGGTAGAAGAGACTTTCACTTTAGAATTTATGTTAGAATCAAGTTAAGGGGATTGTTGGACTTGTTCCCTCGGCTCCCCAGAGGCATCAATAATACATTGTGGCATTGCTCCTCTTTTACATAGTCGCATTAAAATGGGAAAATACTACATATCAAACAAGTTATTATCTAACAGATATAGGAACACAAATTTTGTAATGCAGTTAGGCCTTATATTCTGAACACTGGCATAATGACTTGGCTCAGGCTCCGAAAATTGGCATTGCCCATACACCCCTGAACCATTGACTAGCTACAGAAATTACCATGATTGTCTACAACATCATCCTGTCATTGAATTTACTACAAGGAGTGTTAACTTGACACCCAGATGACTCAGTGACAGCAGGGCTTGCAGGGCAGGACACTCCACACCTGATGGTGTGGTGAAACTGGAGGACTCTCCACATCCTGACTTCGATGAAACACAGTAACCAGAACCTTTAACTACAGAAACCAGACAACAACAACAACAGCTAACGTGTGAAAAAAAATTTCACCACAGAGAATGACTCAGGGGTTGGAAAACCTACTATGCTTGGAGCCCAGAGTTGGTCTTATGCCAGTGAGTTTCAGGGATAACATCTTTTTGTATTTAGGAAAAGACTCTTTTTTTTCATTTTACCCATATTTTGCTGGGCCTATACAAACAACACTTGCCACTCTCACAACGTTATTACTGTATTTTTAACTCTTATCCTTTTTTAAAAATAGAAGAGCTTGGGCCCGGAGAGATAGCACAGCGGTGTTTGCCTTGCAAGCAGCCGCTCCAGGACCTAAGGTGGTTTGTTCAAATCCCGGTGTTCCATATAGTCTCCTGTGCCTGCCAGGAGCTAGTTCTGAGCAGACAGCCAGGAGTAACCCCCGAGCACTGCTGGGTGTGGCCCAAAAACCAAAAAAAAAAAAAAATAGAATAGCTTACTAAACTTTTTGCTGGTGCTTCAATGAACTCATTGTGAGTCAATAGTATTCAAAAATATTATTTTCTTTCTCTTTCATCTCTTTAGTTTTTTTTTCAACTTTCTATTTAAAAAATGTTGCTTTTTGTCTTCCTAAAAATGTGTTTTTATCAGTTATGTCAACTACGTAATGCATTTTCTTTAAATAAATTAAATTAAAATTTTCTATCCTCTTGATTTTATGGAGGTTTTTTTTATGTGCCAGCATGTGGTCTATCCTGGAGAATGACCCATTTACACTGAAGAAGAATGTGTATCCAAGTTTCTGGTGATGTTTCTGGGATATATATATATATATACACACACACACACACACAAAATATTATATATGCCTCTTTCTTCCATTTCTTCTTTCTTTTTACGGCAAAATTTTTTTCCGTAAAAACCATATTTTTGGGGGGGTTGGGTTTTTTTTGTTGGGTTTCAGTATGATTGACCTATCAAGTGTTGACAGGGCCTTGTTGAGGTCTCCCACAATTATTGTGTTATTATTGATGTCCTCTTTCAAATTTGTCAATAATTGTATTAGATATCTTGCTGGTCTGTCATTGGGTGCATATATGTTTAGTAGTGTGATTTCTTCCTGTTGCACATATCCCTTGATTAGTACAACCTTTCTGAGTCTAAAGTTTGTGTCATCTGTTATTAATATGGCCACCCCAGCTTTTTTAAGGGTGCTGTTTGCTTAGATGATTTTCCTCCAGCCTTTGATTTTGAGTCTATGTTTGTTCTGACTATTCAGTTGTGTTTCTTGTAGGCAGCAGAAGGTTGGATTCATCTTTTTGATCCATCTAGCCACTCTGGTGCATTTAGTCCATTGACATTGAGGGTGATGATTGTTATGGGATATGTCATCTTTGTGTGTAAATTTGGTGTGTCTGTTGGTCTGTCTTGTCTTCAAGTAGACCTTTCAGTTTTTCCTTTAAGGCTGGTTTTGCATCTGTAAAGTTTCTGAGCTGTTACTTATCTCTGAAACTATGTATCCTTCTTTCAAACCTGAATGTGAGTCGGGCTGGGTGCAGAATTCTAGGTGAAGCATCTATTTCATTCATTCTTGTCACAATTCCCACCACTGTCTGAGAGTTTCTTGTGACATGTCTGCTGTAAATCTTAAGGATGCTCCTTTGAATGTAATTTCTCTTTTGGACCTTGTTGTTTATTCTTTCCCTATCTGTGGGATTTGTCATTGTGACTAGGATGTGTCTTGGGGTGCTTTTCCTCAAGTCTCTTTTAGCAGGTAATCTTCTGGCATGCAGGATTTGGTTGCATGCAGTCTTTATCTGGGAGTTTCTCTGTAATGATGTTCTTGGCTGTTGATTCTTCCTGGGGATTTTCTTCCTGGGTTTCTGGGACTCCAATGAGTCTTATGTTGTTTCTGTTAAATTTATCGAACATTTCTATTTTCATCTGTTCAAAATCTTTGAGTATTTTTTCTATTGTCTGATCATTTGCTTTGAGGTTCTTTTCCAATCTCTTCTGCTGTATGAAATTATTATGCATCTGATCTTTTAGCTCACTAATTCTGTCTTCAGCTGTTGTTACTCTATTAGAGAGGCATTCCATAGAGTTTTCATTTCCTCTATTGCATTTTTCAGTCCTGTTATTTTAGTTTGGAGTTTTCTGATTTTTATATCTGTGGTCTCTTAGATTGATCTATGTTTTCTTTGAGTTCTATGAACATCCTCCATATTTCTATTCTAAACTCCATATCTGAGAGGTTAATTAGGTGGTTGGCATTTTTTGGGTCATCAGAGTTGCCATCTTAATTCTCTATGCATGCTGTTGTCCTATGTTGTTTCCCCATTGCCACACTTGAAGTATGATTCTTACTCCATTGCAATAAAGTTCATGTTCTATAAAAAGTGTCCTACTTTTTTTTGCTGTGTTCTTCTTTGATTGTCACCAGGGATCAGGAAGTAGCCCCAGATGTCCCTTTTAAAAGAGTCACCATGTACCTAGAAAATTACTGTGAAATATTTGTAATCCACTTTGGTCAAAATAAAAATTAAAAAAAAAAAGAGTTCACTGTAGCCCAAAAATCCAGGCAGGAATTATCCTCTGTCGTTGTGGGTGGAGGCATTTCTACCTGAGGTTAGGGACTGGAGAGCTGATTTTGCTGTGTTCTTCTTTAATTGTCACTGAGAATCAGGGCATATATTGACTTTTCAAAAAATATTAGCACTCCTATATGATTTAACAATGCCCGTTTTTGGCTTCTATCATCTTAAAACACACACAAAAAAACTATTCATTTGAAAGGCTATGTATGTTTATGTTCTTTGTGGTAATTACTACAATAACCAAAGTATGGAACAACCCAAATACCCAACTATAGATGAATGAATTGAGAAATTGTAATACCAACAAAAACTATGCAGAGGTTTAAAAAAAATGATGAAATCAGGCAGTATAACACTATGTGACTGGAACTAGAGGGCATCAGGATGAGCAGTCAGAAGGAACAGGACAGAATAAAATAATCTCTTTCATATATAGGATAAAATTTGAATGAATGATTTTACTCTTCTACTTGTCCTTCATTTTCCTAATTCAATTTTCTGTCTTCAAACATTTAAGTGTTCATTTTATATTTAAAATATAAAAGTTCCAAAGTCTAAACAAGGGTACTCATAAATTCATCACTTAAAAAAGACATTTTGCATGTTTAAGGGCCATAGAACATATGCGCATGAATTACTTTAGTGATAAAAATGTAAACAGTGCTTTTATTAAGACAAATGGATGGGATCTGATAAGTTTGTATTAAGTAAAATAAGCAAGAAAATGAAAGAAAATGTCTAGGTGGTATATTCATTGCAGCACTATTTACAATAGTCATAATCTGGAAACAACCCAGATTCTCAACAACAGATAAGTGGCTAACGAAACTGTGGTACATTACACAATGGAATACTATGCAACTGTCAGAAAAAATAAAGTCATAAAATTTTCTTATACATAGATTGACATGGAAATATTATACTGAGTAAAATGAGTCAGATGGAGACACACAGAATAGTCTCACTCATCTATGGCTTTTAAGAAAAATAAAATAATGATAATAATACCCAGAGACAATAGAAATGAGGGCCACAATATGAAGCTTACCACAAAAAGTGGTGAGTCCAGTTAGAGAAATAACTACACTCACAACTATCATGACAATGGTGAGTGAGAGAAATAGAATGCCTGTTCCAAATACAGGAAAGGGGTCGGGGGAGGAGGAAGTTGTGAGGCATTGGTGGTGGGAATGTTGCACTGGTAAAAGAAATGTTCTTTCTAAGGAAAAAACCTGATTTCCTTTAAGGAAAGTTTGATGGCTATTGAAGGGGGTGAGGAATTGATAGGTGGGAAGAATGAGCAATGTCTTTACTAGGAGTTAGATACATTAAAATATATCTCTAAATTTGCATGCTATAAATAAATAAAACTTTTTGAAAGAGGGGAAAATAACAATAAAAGAAAAGCATATATTTCTGGGGATTGGAGAGTACAATGGATATGGTGCTTATATTCCATGTAGTTGATGCTGGTTCAATCCTCAGTACCCTTTATGGTCTCCCAAGAACTGCCAGGAGTAATTCCTGAGTGCAGAGCCAAAGTAACCCAGGAGCTTGCTGAGTATAACCCCAAAATAAAACAAAACATATGTATTGCTTCCAAATAAAATTTTAGTTGGCCCCTGTATTTTTGTTTATAATAACAACCCTTGGTGGAGGAAATATTAAGCTGGAAACTAAAGTGGTTGGAGTTGGAGAGTGTGGAAGAAAGCTGAAAATGATTTTAGAAATAAGTCTAAAGGACATAAGGAGATTTTAAAAGTACATTCTGGCTATGAAGTAGCTTAATGGATGTTCAAGAAGCTTGCAAGGCTATTAGTGACTTTGGGACAAAGCCAGATCTCAATTATGACAATAAGGAGGAAAGAGACTATGAATCCAAGAGATTTGTAGAAATTTATGCAGGTTGATCAGTTCTGGGATTTCTAATGATGCAATAAGAGCATTTAAAAAAAAAAAAGGTCAGAACTAAAAACCAAGCCAAAGTCAACAACAATAGAAGCAAGAGATCCAAACTATACAATCTAAAATTAAAATAAATCTGTTACCCAAGGGGCTAAAGGTGGAGGTATGGAATGCATGCTGGAAACTTTGGTGGAGGAAAGTCAACACTGATGCTGGGAATGGGCCTAATTCACTGTTACTGTATGCCTAAAATTTAACTATGAAGAACTTTTAATTCACAATGGTCTCAATAAAATAAATACAATAAAATGTACCTCTGTTCAGATTCCTTTAATCAAAATACCTTTATATTTTACTTAACATTCTTAACTCTTACTAAAGTTCATATTTGTACTGTATCTTTATATTATGTAAATCTCAAAATGTATTCATACACTTATTCATAATGTTAATTTTTTAAGTTATGTCCTTGAAAATGGTATAATCTTTAAAATAATGTATAAATTTAATATTGATTTAGTTTAGATCTACTCATCTATAGTATCACCATCTCCACAATAAGAGTGAGAGAGATCTATCCAAAATATGAGATTTAAAAAAAAGAAACATAGTAAGAGAACAACAAACAATGGAAGTCATCAGAACTAAAAACTTCATCTACAGAATTGAGCTTACACAGGTGGAGATGGAAGAAGTTCTTGGGACTCTGGTGGAGATAAGTTAGCTCTCTTGAGATAGGAGCATTGGAATGATATACCCTTAAAGTGTATAATGAATAATATTGTAAATCTCAGTTTCGCTTTGGAAATGGCTTTGGAAATAAAATAAAGTGTACCTTTGGAGGTAAGACTTCACAGACTGTCCCAGGAAAACAAGTTCAAGGGTTGGAACAGACGAACTAAGGCTTAGTAAGAAAGGCTCTTGCTTTGCATGCAGCCGACTAATTCTATATGGCATTGGTACCACATATGATCCCGCAAGAATCACTAGGTTTCATTCCTGAGCGCATAGCCCATAAGGGAGAACTGAGAACTGTTCACAAGTCTCAAAGAAAACCTGGACTCCTCATTGCTGCCCTAAACCCAGAGCTTGAAAAGAGGAAGTTGTTTATGGAGGTGTGAAGGAAGACTTCTAAGAAACTGGCAACAGTCTAGATTTCTTGAGGGAAATTACTTGTGAAGGATAAGACTAAAAAGGCCATCAGAGAAGATAGACTTGGGATAATTGTGAAAGGAACGAGGAAAGCATTAGATTTGTGTAGAAGTCTTGGCGAGCATCATGGATCCCAGAAAGTTCTGGCCAGAATGCTGGGAGCATCCTTTAACCAGAGTTGCCCTTGAGAACAGGAATTGTGCCTCAGCTGAGTGAGGTCATTGGCTGGAGGACCCAAGAAACTGCTGGCAGGCAGTCAAACATGCTTTCTTCCTTAAAACTTACCCTTAAAGCACTTCTCCCTATCTTTCCTCCAGCTCCACTTAGCCTGGGAGGCAGTATCCATTTATTATTTACTTTTAATGCAGTGATGCTGTTCTGTGTAGAAATCATTCTTTTTCTACCCCCAGACAAATCTTCCAGAATTACCTGAATTCTGCATTCTTCATCTTTTCTAATATTTTAGATACCTTTCTCTAACATCTTTCAACATTTTCCTTTTACTAAAAAGTACAACTATTTCAAATAATAAAGAGAAATTCTCACCATCTATTTTTCTACTTTTATTTAAAAATTTATAAAAAAATTTTTTGATTAATAATTGTCAGAAAGACTGACTCTATAGGGATAGAAGAGCAACAGTTTTGGGAGATCTGAATCCAAATTTTTTTTTCTTTTGGTTTTGGGGGCATACCCAACAGCTCTCAAGGATTACTACTGGCTCTGCACTCAGAAATCCTCCCTAGAAGGCTCGGGGGACAGTATGGGATGCAGGGAATCAAACTGGAGTCTGTCTGAGATTGGCCGCATGCAAGGCAAATGCCCTACCCTATGCTATCGCTCTGGCCCCTGAATATGCCTTACTTCTATGCGATCTCTCCGGCCTGTGAATCCAAATTCTGAAAGGAAACCCCTTATCGTGAAAGAGTAACAGGACTAAAGAGAGTGTCTTACTCTAAACCCCATTGTATATTCAGTAACCAGGAAATTACCAATGATATTTTTAAACATTTTAATAATAGAAATATAATTTGAATGGAAGTCAAAGGACACACTATGAAATATGACCATGCAAAAATCTCTATGTAATTGATCTTTTCCTGGATATCAGTCTTTCCAACTACTTTCTTTCCAGAATAAATAAAAATCATGGATTATATATATTTCAGTTAAACACTATAATTTCAAACATGTTTGTCGTTGGGTTTCAGTCATAAAAAGTACATAATTAATAGAAAAAATAAAGATAAAAAGCATTTTCTTAAAAAACAGTTAAAATAATACAACATATACATGGTCTTATCTAAAACTACATAAACATGTTTCTAAATTTTTCTCTAAGGCTATTAAACAATCCAAAAATGCTTTCTTGTAATGAAAACCATCAGTTTCATATAGCAAGAAATGGCATTTCTGTTAGAGAAATATGAATTGCCCAATTATCCTTATTTGCCTCTTTCCTGAAACTAACTCTGACATATGCCTTTTTTTGTGGTGCTTTAAATTGCTGCATTCCTGACACTGAACCATTTGCATATCTATATGAACATGACAGTCCCTTCACCAAAAAGCAAGGGACCTACATTTCCTGTACTCGAATAACTCCAAAAGATGAAGTGTGAGCTTTCTACATGGTGATGTAGATTAGAACAGGACTGTTCCATTTTAAGAAATTATTATAGTTTAGGTAATAGGGTTATAATAGTGTACAAATTTATGGTATTAATGAACAAATCAATACCATTGAAATATCCATGGTCTTGTATCTATGCCACCTCTAGTTCAAAATTTCTTTCCCCCTCGTTTTGTTCCCATTATTTGTAGAATGCCAGTTATAGATTTGATACATATTATTACTTCCAGTAACACAACCCATGTGTTCCAGACTCTGTGTTCCTCTGTTACTTCTAGTCAACTGATAGGGCCTTTTAAACATTTTCTCTTGCAACCCCTATGTCACAAAAATACAGTATGGCAAGCATTGCAGGAAATATTTAGGATTTCCTATGAATTTAATTTTAAATTTAATTTTGGTTGTTGTGTGTTCAGAAACCTTTAACTTTTGTTTATTTTTATTGCAAACACCTTATTCAGCTATATAACCCCAAATGGGTTACAACTCACAGTTTAAGAAGCTAGGAGTTGGTGTACATCCTGATTGTTTTGTGTTCCTGACAATCTGCTCCATGGAAGTACGATATGTAAACATGGTTTTAGTATGGTAAAATAAACATATTAAAATTTACCATTTTAATATTTGGAGGGTTTGTGGGGCATATCCAGTGGTGCTCAGGTTTTACTCCTGGCTCTGTGCTCAGAAATCATTCCTGGGGGTGCTCAGGGGACCATATAATATGCTGGAGATGGAACTTGGGTCAACTGAGTTCAAGGCAAATACTCTACCCTCTATGTTATCACTTTCGCCCATTTTAACCATTTGTTTTATTTTTTTTAATAAGGAAGTATTACCATTCTAAACTCAAACACATTCCATGCTTAGTATAGTACATAATTTTAACCATTTAAATGCATAGTTCTGTGTCTGTAAATGCATTCATATTGCTATGTAACCAACACCCTATCATCTCTAAATTTTATAGATTTGGGGGCCACAAAATTTAAAGAGCGCAGCACTTAATTCTGGCTCTAGGATTAGGGATCACTCTTTGCCATGCTCAGTGGACTACATGTGGTACCAGAATTAGAACCCAAATGTGCAATGTGCAAGGAAATGCCTTAGCTCTGTACTAGATAGTAATTCCATAACATTTTAAAATTCTGTGCTCATTAGGTACCTACACCACACACACACACACACACACACACACACACACACACACACACACACACACACTGCTTCCCTATTCCCCTAAAACCCTCCCTTCTACTTTATTTCTCTGTGAAATCCACTATTCTAGAACCTTCATAGAAGTAGAACCCCAGAGTAGTTATCCTTTTGTATTTGACCAATTTCACGTAGGATAATGTCTTCTATGTTATTCTATGTTTTACCATGTGTCAAAGTTTTTTTCCTGGTTGAAAATGTCCTGTTAACATTTTCTTCACTCGGTCAAATGTTGGTAAAAAAAAAAAAAAAAAAAAAAAAAAAAACTAAATTGCTTCTACCTTTTAACTTGTAGATAATGCTGCTATATACATGAATATGCAGATAGGAAGTTCAAATGAAGTCAATTGGTAGTTTAAATAGCAGCAGAGAATCTGTTACTGTAATTTTCCTTCTTTTTATTTCCTGACCGCGGCAGAATGAATATCAAGCTTGAACTGCAGGTGGCAGCAAAGGTCTACAAACTACACAGTGTTTTGAGACTGCAACGAGAGTTGTACTGTGTTAAAACAAAGTAGAGTCAATCTAAATGTTACATGCTCAATTTAAGGAATACCTGAAGCCTTTGTTGGGGCTTAATTAATAAGGAGTATTTTGTGACATATAAAGCTCTGATAACGGAGACCTGAGTGATAATATGGGTAGGGTGTTTGCTTTGCACGCAGTAGACCTCGGTTCCATCCTCTGCATCCCATATGGTCTCTCAGCACTACCCAAAATAATTCCTTCCGAGCGCAAAGCCAGTAGTGGGCCCAGAGAATCACCGGCTGCTAACACAAACAAAACACAGACACCACACACACAACACAACACACACACACACGCGCGCGCGCGCACACACACACACACACACACACACACACACACACACGAATTTGTATCTATCTGAGTGCTTAAATTCTACTCATCTTTCAATATGACTGAACATTTTCAGAACCATGCACACATCATCATCTTTTCACCCTATTTGGAACTTTGAAAGCAGATTTTTAATAGTTTCTAAATGTACTAGCTTTTCTTAGGGTGGATATTAAATGGTGATCAGAGTCTATCCTTGGCTCTGTTCACGAGTACCACCTCCCCGCCCAGAAATATGGGGGAAACCATATGTAGTAAAAGTGCCTCAACCCACAGTTTATTTCTCCATCCCTGCTGCAGGCTTTTCCATGCAAAAGAAACTGGTAGATTTTTGTTGCTTAATTATTTGGAGCTTGGTTTTGTTTCATTATTTTGGGGTTTGCTTGTCTTTTAAGTTTTGTTCTTGCTATTTTGTTTTGTTTGGTTGGCTTGTTTGCTTCCTAACAAAAAAGTTAGAGGGAAAATAAACATTTTAATAAAATATGGCTCACACAAGCTACTTATTGAGTGACATTTAAAATAATGAGTTAAAAAGACATTAAATAAATGATGGAAAGACATTTAGAAATAGAAATATCAGAATGATACATAGAGCAAGAGGGAGATATTCTTGAATAAATCAGAAGCCAAGGCCAGATAGAAAAGCCCAAAACTCATAAGTGGAGCTACCTGATCTGCCCAAAACCACTGCAGTGCACCAACACAGATCAGAGGTCATGCTCAGGGGCATAACCTTGCAAGCAAGCAGCCACTTACCTGGCCACAAAATTATCACCCACCTATATGCGCCCAAGACCTCAAGAAGACTAAGATAGTGACAAAGCAAAGAAGCAACTTAGACTACAAAAGGAACCATGATAAAGCAGTGCACCATCTTTTGTAGGAGATTGCAACCTTACAGGCCCAATTAGTAGTAATTTTGCGTAATCTGTCTGAAATGGAGTACAGAGTGGAAATACTTATGATGTTCAATGAGCTCAAAGAAACAATAGAACATGCTGCCAATAAAACACAAAAGAATGTGAGAGCAGAAATAGTAAAAATATGAACAAATGTCAGAACTTAAAACACTTAGTAATAAAAATAAAAAAAAAAAACATTATTGGCAGGTCTCACCAGCAGAATAACAGATGCTGAGGACCAAATCAGTGATCTCAAAGATGAAGTTTTGAAGCTCAAAGCCTCCAAACAACGGCAGAAGATAGGGGAAAGACTCAAAATAAACAAACAGAAAACAAAAAATTTTGGTATGAATTCAAGAAAAACAACATGAGGATCATTGGGGTCCCAGAGAACCAGAAAGAACATCTCAATGAAAAAGCAACAATAAAAAAAAATGCTGAGAACTGGTTCTAAAGGGATAGCACAGAGGGGAGGGTGTTTGCCTTGCAAGCAGCCGGCCCAAATTCAATCTCCAGAATCCCATATGGTCTCCAGAACCTTCCAAAAGTTGTTTCTGAGCACAGAGCCAGGAGTAACCCCTGAGCACCATCAGATGTGCCCCCCCCCAAAAAAAAATCGCTGACATTGAAACTAAAGACATCTTTCAAGGATAAAATAACACTGACTAAGCAAGAAGACACAAAAATAAATAAATGGGACTACATTAAATTAAGAAACAAGAAACTTCTGCACCTCAAAAGAAATGATGAACAGAATACAAAGACCACCCACATATTGGAATAGTTCACCAATACCCATCTGATAAGAGATTAATACCTAAGATACATAAGGAACTGGTTGAGCCTAAAATAATCTATCCAACCTCATTAAAAACATGGAGAAGAAATGAACTTATATTTCCTCAAAGAAGAAATGTAAATGGCCAGAAAGCATCATTAATCATCAGAAGATGCAAGTCAAAACAACATTGTGATATTTCTCACCACAAAGACTGGTACACATCAAGTAGAACAAGAACAACCAGTATTAGTGTCAATGCAGGGAGAAAGGGATTCTCATTCATTTCTGGTGCAAATGTTGATTTGTCTAACCTTTTTGGAAAACAATATGAACTTTCCTAAAATCAAGCAAACAGGGGCCGGAGAGATAGCATGGAGGTAAGGCATTTGCCTTGCATGCAGAAAGATGGTGGTTCCAATCCCGGCATCCCATATGGTCCCTGGAGTCTGCCAGGAGTGATTTCTGAGCATAGAGCCAGGAGTAACCCCTGAGCACTGCTGGGTGTGACCCCAAAACAAAGCAAAACAAACAAACAAACTAGAAATTGAGCTTCCATTTGATCCATCAATACTATTCCAATAAATATATCCTAGGGGCCCAAAAACATCATGCAAAAAAGGCATCTGCATTCCTATGTTCAATGCAGCTCTATTCACAATTGCCAGGGTATTGTGAAACAACCCAAGTGCCCAAGAACTATAAGAGTAGGTAAAGAAATTGTAGTATATCTACATAATAGAATACTATGCAGCTTTTAGAAAAAAATTAATTTATGAAATTCCTTTATACATGGAAAATCATGAAAAGTATCCTTCTTTGTGAAATGAGTCAGAGATAAGGGTCAAAGAATAATCACACTTATTTGCAAGATATTAAAATTAAAAAACCCCACAGTATGAGAAAAATGCCCAAAGACACTAGAAATAATGGGTAGGAAGTGTAGTTAAGATAGAGAAGGGACCATAGTGACAATAATACTTGAAATTGATCACTCTGAAAAGAACTGAAATCAGAAGAAACATAATAGTCATGTTACCCCTTCACTAATAGTATTGCATAACACAGTGCCTAAAAGGAAAACAAGAAAATAATGAAAGAGAAAAGAAAAATGTTTGCCATAGAGGCAGGCTGGTGGGAGAGGGGAGAAGAGGATGGGAGAGTAATTGGGGAAATTGGTGGCGGGAAATGAACACTGGTGAAAGAGTTGGTTCTGGAATATTATTACAGAAATTCTACTATTGACATTTTAATTCTGTAGTTCATAATGATTTAATTTTTAAAAATTTAAAGTGAGTGAAAAATAAAATAACTAATATCTATTCAAAAAATAAAATTAGGTGGGTTCAGAGAGATAGTATAACAAATATGGTGCTTGTCTTTTAAGTGTCCAACCTAGGTTTGATTCTTGTCACTGTATATGGTCCAAAAAGAAATTATCAAGAGTAATTCCTAAGCAAAGAACCAGAAATAAGCCCTGAGTACAGTTAGTTTTGATCTAAATATAGCCAAAATGAAATAAAATAATAATTAAATTAGATAGCTGAAGAAACTATTCCAGAATTAGAGCATCCAATAGAATAAAACTAAATAGGAGGGAGAAGTAGAAGCTCAAGTGCTAAAATAAGGACTAAATATCTGACCTTAATTTTTTCTCTACTCTAACAGCAGATTTTACACCTATAAAGTGTAAGATGTGAATTGTCCCATGATACCTGTAATTTAGGGAATAAAAAAATTAAGGAACATTAACATCAAAGAATGTGGCACAATCTGTAAGTAGGAGCAAAATTATGTGGTTCAAAAAAAGTAGTGCAACAAAATTTTAGACTGTATAACCAAGAATAGTTAGAAAAGGTTTATAACCAAGAATAGTTAGAAAAGATTTTGTAGAGGCTATGGGAATGAGAGGATGAATAAATAGGCTTGCTTTGGAAAATGGATTTAGTTTTATATTATTTGTTTAACAACTCAAGGGAACATCAAAATCTAAAAAGAAACTGGTGAAGGGAATGTATTTTTTATGAATAAAACCCAACTAAAAACATGTTTGTAACCATGGTGCTTAAGTAAAAAAATCTAAAAATAAATAAATAAAAAACTTACACAAATTTTAAGAAGTCATGAAAACAAAAGAAAATGTTTTGATAATAATGTGTAGGGGTCAGATCTATTTTCTGGAGAATAAAGATTTTGACTCATTGTAAAGATAATTAAAAATTGCAAAGATATTACTAAAGATTATTAGGATTATTTCAAGCTAAACTCAAACTCTTGATGGTTGGAAAAACCCAGTAGCAACTGACCTTGTGCTCTAGACTGCTCCTGGGACTCTGAATTATTAATCATTTTTCATCTTATTAAGTATTTTTTCTTGAGTAAAAAAATGTTTCAGTTCTTCCCTATTTTAAGTAAAGTTCACAAGGAGGAGAAAAGACAATGAGACAGGTGGTGGGTTAGTGACTCAGTGGAAAGGGGTGATAAAGTAGCATTATAAGCATAAAATAATGCAGGAACTATTGTAACCACATTATTTTTACACAAATAAGGTCAAAAAGATTTCTACTGCTAGAATTTCTACTCTAAAAGTAAAATGTGCTTGTTATTTTGTACTCTACATATAGATGTTGGTTTATATTATGCGTACATTAACACATAGTTGTAATGAAATACTATTTCAATAAAAATATTTTGGGAGAGTCACTCCCAGGGGTGCTCAGGGTCTAGTCCTTGGCTCTGTGCTCAGAAATCGCTCCTGGTAGGCCCAGGGGATCATATGGGATGCCAGGATTCTAATCACCATGTGTCCTGGGTCAGCTGTGTGCAAGGCAAACGCCATACCATTGTATTATCTCTCCGGCCTCAATAAAAATAAAATTTAATAATTAAGTAGTGAACCACTGTTACAGAACATGTTAAAGGCTAAAAGAACCCTACAGGATTGCCACATTTCAGAGTCATTGAAAAAGTTGAGTCTCAAAGAAATTAAAGCAGCCAGTAGGGAGTAGGCCACTGAATAGAGAAAAGATCCTCAATTGCTGGTGATTTCCTCTTCTCTCTAGATAAATCAGTTGCTTTCTTTTACATAACCTCATCAGCAAAAAAGGAACAATTAGTAAGGATGTCAAGAGAAATTCACCCATCATAGATCAAGGTACCTATATTAACCACAAATTAAAAAAATGTAATGGCTATTATGTAGGAATTCAATAATAAAAATCACTATCATTTTTTGTTACCAGTGTTCCTCAATTTTTAGAGTACATAATAATTTGGTGCAAAAAGACTGGGAAGCTAATAGAAAGGACTAGTGCACATGCTTTGCAACAGCAGGAGGCCAGAGTTCAATCCCAGCACAACATGCCCTCCCTCCAGTACCACTGAGAGCAACCCAAAGCAGTATGCAGAGGAAAGCCTGAACTTTGTGGCCCCAAAATGCAAAAGAAAAAAAAGAAAATAATTATGAGATTTCATGAAAACACACATGCTGAACCTCATTCTTACAAATAATGGCTGCTTCTCACAAAACTTAGCAACAAATATCCAACAGCCCCATTCACAAATGGGGTGAAGATATGAATAGCACTTTCCCAAAGAAGACATATGGATAGAAAATATGCACATAAAACTGTTCCTTACCACTCATGAAATACACACCAAATCAATATTGAGATATCTTCTTAGCCCAGGGGGCAAATGGGGTGGTATGAGATGCATACTAGGAACAGGGATAGAGGAAATGTGGTAGAGGGAACAGTGGTGGTGGGAATGGCCCTAATTTACTATCACTATGTACCTTAAATATAACTGTGAAAGATTTGCAATTAATATTGGTCACAATAAAAATTATTTTAAGAAAAGAATGGCACATATCAAATATTCTGGAGACAGCCAGTCTTAGCAAAACTGTGGTGATAAAAGAACCTTTATCCACTGTTGGTGGGAAACATCTAGTTCAGCCTTTGAGGAAAGCCATAGGGAAATCTTTCAAAACAGGAATAGAACTCCTATACAGCTCTGCAATACTACTTACTGGCATCTATCCACCAAACACAAGATCATTAATTCAAAAGAATATATATACTCAACTATGTTCATCACTTCATTTAGTACAATGACCAAGATATGGAAAAACCCAAATGCCCAATTATAGATGAATGAATCAAGAAGTTGTGGTATATTACACAATTAAATACTATGGAGTTTTGAAAATAACAATCTTGCAATTTACTGTAACATGAGTAAAAACTAGAGAATATGTTGAGTGAAATTAGTTAGAAGGAGAGATATAGAATGAAGCTATCTCATATGTGGGACCCAAAGCTACATAGTAAAGTTAGCAAGGCCAAAAGCAACATAAAAGAAACACTAATTCACACAATTGTTGTGTGTTGTTGGGGTAATAGAAAGAGTTGAAGGGACATTAGGATTTGTGGGTGAGAGAGACGGGTGTCATGCTGGAATTATGTGCATGGGAAGCCACTAATAACAGTATTGTAAATCATAGATCTTCAATTATTAAAATATACACTCTTAAAAATAAATTAAGAAAAACACTACTTTCTGGAGAAGATGTGCTCTGACTCTCACTGGATTATTATAGAATTAAGAGTTGGAACAAGGAGAAAGACTATAAGAAAATAATCTTATTTTATGCTATAAGAAAAGAATATTTTCTTTTCTTATTTTAGTACCACCCTAAAAGTTAACCTAGAAATATGAGATTCTCTATAAGGATAATATTTAATTTAGATATTTAAAAACTATTCCTATGACAACCTAAATAGCAGTAGGAACACAATAAAGAGGTCACTGACTTTGGCAGACTGAGATCACAGAAATTATTTTATCACATACAATTTATAACTTCATATAAACTAAGAAGTATCTCCTGTTACAGGTTTAAGAATAGATTTACCCACAAATTTGATATTTCCATACAAGTTGTGAAAGCAATATTTCCCTATACACATATTTCATGAAGTGAATAGCCTACATAAATTAGTATACTCATATAGATATGTTTTTTGTTTGTTTTTGTTTTGGGGCCACACCAAGTGACATTCAGGGGTTACTCCTGGCTATGTGTTCAGAAATCACTCCTAGGGGCCAGAGCAAATGGCAAAAGTAGTAAGGTATCTGCATTGCATGTGCTATCCTAGGACAGACTATTGTTTAATCCCCTAGCATCCCATATGGTCCCCCAAGCCAGGAGTGATTTCTGAGCATATAGCCAGGACTAACCCCTGAGCATCACCATGCATAGCCCCCCCCCAAAAAAAAGAAATTGTTCCCGGTTTGGGGGATCATATGGGATGTCAGGGGATCGAACTGCAGTCCTAGGTTAGCATGTGCAAGGCAAATGCCCTACTGCTTGTGCCACCATTCCGGCCCCATATAGTTAAGTTTTTAAGAAAATTTAGATTCTTAAATACTTTAGAAGAATTCTTAGATTAGTCAAAAACTTTTAATACCATGAAATATACCTTACTATCATATTTTCATGTTTTATTACTTATGATGATAAATTTGTATCATATTAGATCATTGCTATTCATCATTTTTAGAGATGAGAAAACTGAGATACAAAAAGCTTAATTAGCTTCCCAAAGTTTCTCCAGTTAGTTTCAAAACTAAAGTAACAGTCAAGCAATTATATAGATTTACTGAATAATTCATACAACTTCTAATTATAAAAGTTGAATTAGTGTAAGAACGAGATGACACAGTAGTTTTTTCAAAATCATAAGGCTGAGAAGACAAAAGCTCTCATTCTGAGAAACAGCTATACAAAATTTACAGAAAATTTGAATGTAATATGAAATTATATATTCTAGACCTAGTTTTCCATAATATTAACGTTATATATAAATGCATATATACGATTAATAACTGAAGTACACCATTTTATCAACTTTCTTTAGTTTTTGCATTGTTTTGTTTTGTTCTGGGACCACACCTGGTGACTCTCAAAGGCTACTTCTGGCTTTGTACTCACAAATCACTCCTGGCAGGCTCAGAGGATTTGAACCCTGATCAGCCAGGTGCAAGGCAAATGTCCTCCCCACTGTGGTATAGTTTCTGCCCAACTTTCTTCAATTTATACCTTTTGTTCAGATGCCAGGATATCACATTATGTCTTCTTTTGACTGGCCAGTTTCTCAGACTTGCTTGTTTCTGATATCACATTCCAGTCAACATTTTGTAGAAGAGCTTTGCCCATATCATTCTCATAATTCTATTGTGTTTATAAATGTTTGGAAGGAAGACCACAGAGTTAAAGTGTCATCCCATTATTTCAAAGATACATGTTTTCAAGTGACTTCTTACTATTTGGGGGGGGGGGGGTGTCACACCCGGCAGTGCTCAGGGGTTACTCCTGGCTCCATGCTCAGAAATCGCTCCTGGCATGCCCAGGGGACCATATGGGAAGCCGAAATTCAAACCAATGACCTTCTGCATGAAAGGCAAACGCCTTACCTCCATGCTATCTCTCTGGCCCCAACTTCTTACTATTGAAGTTAACTATGATCACCTGGCTTAAGGTAGTGTTATTGTTTTCACTCTAAGTATTCTTTTTCCTCCTTTCCATAGTACTCTTTGAAAAGAAGTATGCATGAAAGGAAGTGGAGGCTCTTTTGAAGAAATGGAAGATGGTAAAGTGTTATGAGTGAAGCCTTATCAATAACATTATTGTTATCCAGTACGGTTTTGTTTTTTTTTTTTACTTTTGTTTTTGGGCCACTCCCAGAGTGCTCAGGGGTTAGTTACTCTTGTCTCTGTGCTCAGAACTCACCCCTGCCAGGCTTCTGGGACTACATAGAATGTGGGAGATTGAACCCAGGTTGACAGTACACCACACCTGGTGGCACTCAGGATTACTCCTGGCTATTTGCTCAGAAATTGCTCCTGGTAGGCTCAGGGGATCATATGACATATGGGGGGACTAACCCAGGTCTGTCCCAGGTCAGTCACATTCAAGGCAAACACCCTACCATTATGCTAAAACTGGTCCCCACTGTAACTATTTTTAACTGCCTGTCAGAGGAGGGATTGGTGTGGAATATTGTCTGCCTGAAACTCAATCACGAATAACTGTCCATAACGAATATGGACCTTCAATAACATTTTTTAATTGAAAAGAAATAGGTCATCTACATTTCAGGAGTAAATATATATATATATTTTATAATGTAAATAAAATGTTTTTCATTTTGAAAACTGGACCCACCATAAAAAAAATGAAATTTTTGTGAGTTTTTGAACCTACAACTCTATAAATACCTTTAAGATCCTATTTTTTGTATTCTTATTTTTGTAATGAAACTATCTTATAATATCATTTGGATATTCTCAGTTTGTCACACTTCCCTGGTTTTTCAGGTTATTTATTTGACAAGGCTTGTTTATCAAGCTGGACTCTATGAATATTTATCTGAGACATCATCAATGCTTTCAAGAAGCATAAGTTCCTTTTCTAAAGATTCAATCTCTTGAAAGTCAACACTTCCTTTGTTCTCTAGTTATAACATCTGAATATTTGCAAATTCAATAATTTTTAAAACTGTTCTCAAGTTCCCAACTTCACAACTACTTTTATGTAGTGGTGAAATGTGGAAAGATCTATGATTAGAAATCAGATAAGGTGTCTAATCTCACCACCCTATTTAATACAGTTCTGGACATTCTAGCTAGTACAATAAAGTGATAGAAATAGGGGCCGGGCGGTGGCGCTAAAGGTAAGGTGCCTGCCTTGCCTGTGCTAGCCTTGGACGGACTGCGGTTCGATCCCCCGGTGTCCCATATGGTCCCCCAAGCCAGGAGCAACTTCTGAGCACATAGCCAGGAGTAACCCCTGAGCGTTACTGGGTGTGGCCCAAAAACAAACAAAAAAAAAAGCTGTAAAAAAAAAAAGTGATAGAAATAACAGTTTAAATCAGAAGTCAAAAGATGAAATTTCCTCTGATTGGATATTACATGAGTTTATATTTAGAAAATCTTCATGATGTAACAGAAACCTGAAAGAATTAATAAAACAAATTTAATTAATTTATGGTATATGTAATCAAGACAAATAGTTGTTTTACTATACACTAACAACAAATTATTTGAAAAGTATTTTAAAATCTCAAGGCTGGAGAGATAGCTTGGAGGTTGGGCATTTGCCTTGCATGCAGAAGGACCGTGGTTCGAATCCCAGGCATCCCCCGAGCCTGCCAGGAGCGATTTCTGAGCATAGAGCCAGGAGTAACCCCCTGAGCACTGCCAGGTGTGATCCAAAAAAAAAAACCAAAAATAATTTTTTTGATTTAAATATTCATTAATTAATTCATTGTTATCATTCCTTGCTTTTTTATACTTCTATGTGAACTATTTGTGTATTTTGTTAGTGTGACTAGTGCTGCAATGAACATCAGAGCAAGAATGTCTTTTCTGAGTATACATTTTATGCCCTTGGGATAGATGACAAGAAATGGGACTGCTGGATCATATGGATTTCTATATAGTGATTTTGTAGTCTGCCACATTAATGTAGTTTATTGTTTTTAGGAGACTTTTTTGTGGCCTTAATATTTTCTAAGTATAGTGTCTACCCAACTACAGACAATAATTTCTCACCTTAAGCACCTCTCTGACCATGGATTCTTACAGAATCAATGCACCAAAAGTAAACTTTAACCAAAAATCAACAAATACCTGTGTCCATGTTTTTCACTGGAATAACCCAGATGTACATTGTCTTTCAGAGAGGATCCCAACACTAGTGAACCCAAAATACCCACATCAGTAGCCTATGTGGTAAAACCACACACCATCCTTTAGTGTTTCTCCCTTCATTTCTAGTCTCTCTTCCCCTCTTCCTCACTGAACTTCCTAATCACTATCAAAGTCTTGATCTCAGAATCTCTAACTGGGGGCCGGAGAGATAGCATGGAGGTAGGACAGGACGTTTGCTTTGCATGCAGGAGGACAGTGGTTCAAGTCCCGGCATCCCATATGGTCCCCTGATCATGCCAGGAGCGATTTCTGAGTGTAGAGCCAGGAGTAACCCCTGAGCAGTGCCGGATGTGACCCCCCCCCCAAAAAAAAAGAATCTTGAACTGTTTAGTGGTGAGCACAGTTAGGGAAATAAATACACTAACAACTATCATGACTATCTTAATGAATGAGAGAAGTAGAATGCCTGTCTCAAATACTGGCAGGGTGGGGATGGAGGGGGGGCATTGGTGGTGGGAATATTGCACTGGTGAAGGGGGATGATCTGTTTATGACTGAAACCCAACTACAATCATGCTTGATCATGGTGCTTAAATAAAGATTTTATATTTAAAAAAAGCCATCTCACTTTTTTATTTGTCTTAATTCCATTAAGTGGTTGTGTAAAAAAATCATTTTACAGATGTGTGATGGCTCATGTTTTGTTTCAGACTTTGTCTTTCATTGTTAATTTTATAAAGGTAGCATGGGAAATTAGGTAGGACAGCAAGAGGAAAAAAGGTAGAGAATTTAAAGCTACATTTCTTTTCTTAAGCAAATAACATTTTTGTAAAAGGAAGTAGCACCTATTAGGTTGAGAATAGAACCAGTCATGAGGGATAAGTGAGAGAGACAGTGTGAACCTCTAACTGGAAAGGACAGAAGTAATGATGTCATTATTCTGACCCCAATTATTCCTTTAGAATCTAGAATCTTTTTATTATTGTCTCATCTGACTCCCACTCTTTATATTCCCCTTTTTCCTTCTTAACCTCATTTCTCATCTTCCAGGATGACAAAGACAAATCTTCAAATAAGAAAAGATGAAGAATTTCAAGGGGTCTGTGTCGAAATGAACTTTTACTAAACACTAAGTTCTAAATTCCATGCTGCCAAGAGGCCAGCCTGTAATTACCAAGGACAGCCCAGGAGCTGAGAGTGCAGCTCTCAGTGCAGGGGCAGAACAGGATGCAAGGAACAACTGGGGACAGGCATGCATGCAAACATACGCCTGGTGAATTGTCACTCACACATGGAATGTTAGCCTAGAAAAAGCCTAGAAAAAGTTAATAACACTAATGTATTTCTTAACACATGAAAAAATGCTCTACAACTCTCATAATTAGGGAGATACAAATCAAAACAATGACGTACCATCTCACACCACAGAGACTGGCACACATCACAAAGCACAAGAACTATCAGTGCTGATGAGAATGTGGGGAGAAAGAAACTCTCATTTACTGCTGGTGGGAATGCAGTATAGTCTAGCCTTTATGGAAAACAATATGGAGATTCCTCAAAGAACTAGAAATGAGCTCCTGTATGATCCAGCCTAGAAAAGTTAACAACTCAAATGTTTTTCTTAGCATTATCCTTTTCTTTCTGCCTATGATCTGGAAGGATGAAAGACAGACCTTAAGATCAGGGGAAAAAATGACTATCCTACCCAAACTCCTATATAGATTTAATGCAATCCCTATCCAAATCCAGACACAATTCTTTAAAGAATTAGAACAATCATTCACAAAATTCATCTGGAACCACAAAAAAGACCCAAGATAGCCAAACACATACTGAAAAACAAGAAGCTGGGTGGAATCTCCTTACCTAACTTGAAACTATGCTATAAAGCCATAGTAATCAAAACAGCATGGTACTGGAACAGAGACAGGACCTCAGACCAGTGGGTCAGGACAGAATTCCCAGACATAAAGCCCCAGATATACAGCCAACTAATATTTGATAAAAGAGGCAAGAATCTAAAATGGAACAAAGAAAGCCTATTCAACAAATGGTGTTGGCACAACTGGAAAACCACATGTACGAAAGTGAAAATCAACCCATACCTCACTCCTTATACAAAAGTCAACTCAAAATGGATCAAAGACCTTGAAATCAGACCCGAATCTATAAAGTTTATCGAGAATAAAATAGGGAGAACACTCGAAGACCTATATATCAAAAAGGTCTTCGAGAATGGAGCACCAATGGCAAGAACCTTAGCAGCAAACATAAACAAATGGGACTACATCAAACTAAAAAGCTTCTGCATGGCGAAAGAAAGCTTACTTAATGCAAGAAGACAGTTAACAGAATGGGAAAAAAATCTTTTCACTAGACATATCAGATAAAGGGCTGATATCTAGAACTTACAAAGCACTCAGAAAACTGAGCCCCTCAAAACCAAATAAAGCCATAAAAAAAATGGGGAGAAGAAATGAATAGACACTTCTCTGAGGAAGACAGAAGGATGGCTAACAAACACATGAAAACATGCTCACTTTCACTCATCATCAGAGAGATCCAAATCAAGACAACAATGAGATACCACCTTACACCAGTGAGGATGGCTCACATCAAAAATACTGAGAACAATCTTTGTTGGCGTGGATGCGGTATGAAGGGAACTCTCATCCACTGCTGGTGGGAATGCCCCCTAGTCCAACATCTATGGAGAGCAGTCTGGAGAGTACTCAAAGAACTCAGAATTGAGCTCCCTTTTGACCCAGCAATTGCACTCCTAGGTATATACCCCCAAGTTGGAAAAACATTCATTCCAAAATACGTGTGCACCCCACTATTTATCGCAGCACTCAGTATAATAGCCAAATCTTGGAACCAACCGCGATGTCCAACAACAGATGAATGGATCATTAAGATGTGGTATCTATACACAATGGAATATTACATGGCAGTCAGAAATGATACAATCACAGATTTTGCAGCAACGTGGATGGACTTATATCATGTTATGTTAAACGAAGTAAGTCAGAAGACAAAAGATAAACACAGAATGGTAGCACTATTCTGAAGCACATAGAACATACATCTCAATCACAACTAATACTTAACAATCAAATAACAGGGTCTAACAGGGTAGAAACTCCAATCACTGTAATAGTCAACATATACCTGGGAACAGTGCCCAAAACACATGAAAAAGGAACAACACAAACTCTCGACTACACATTATACCACAAAGAAAACAGCAACACCAGAACAGCAGCATAGAGAGAACAGGTACGTAATCAACCTTCTACAATAATGGCCCATAATAATCCTGTAGAGATCGTATACAGGAACACAGGTAAAGAATACCAAGGCAAACCACTGACTCCAATGGAAACATCCCATAAAACTACGTATTAATGTCTCTATCTTACTATATTTAAAATAACCTCTCAGCTTTTCTGTCCACAGGCGTTCTTGGATACAAAGGGCGGACAAGCTAAGATGGCAGCTCGGGATACCACACGAGATACCATACCCAGTTTGCACTACGAGATGGCCCTGAGAAAACTCTTTAACATACACTTTATCTCTAGGTTTACCTTCTTTTAGGGTTTCAAGCACGTGACCAGTCAGACCACCGAAGCAGTAACAGCGACGTACAGACCCAAACTACATGCTCTATTCACAGAACACATTCAAGCAAACCAGCATTCCCTTGCTATTCTCTCCTCTCTTCTCACCACTTTCTTGGTTATATTTTTCTTTTCTATTCTTTTCTTTACTTTCTATCCTTTCTCTTCTCCCTTTCTTTCTAATGTATTTTTCTCTTTTCTCCCTCCCTACCCCTTCCATACACCTTACCCTTTCCCCCCTCTGGAAATCCAACTATCCCTCCACCCCTCAATCCCATCCAGACCTCCCTCTATATTAAAACACTTCACCCTCAGTCCTTAATCTATTAGGCAACAAGATCGACCTCCTACCCCAACGAACCAGTACCCAGCACCCAAGAGAAGGGACACCCAGTCAAACCCACACCTCGTCCCGGGCAAGAAAAGACAGCCAACTCCCCTGCGGACTCATGCTGCGAGGCCCTCCCTACCAACTCCCCCTAACGTGGACTGTTTCTTGAACCGGACCTAGGTCCAAAAGTATCCCCAATGCAAGAACTCTTCCAAGACCTCCCTGCTGCAAATTTTTACCAACCTGAAGAAGGTCAGGGGGTGTGATAGGAAGATGCCTGGGAACCCACACATCACAAGAAAAACCCAAAAGACAATGGGAAAAACTGTACTTGCAACATAGGCATAAGACCTGTAATACACCACCTCGTTACCTGCTCTCCCCCAAATGTAAGGTAGTCTTTTGCACCACTTTGGTCCTTTAAAAACTTCGCTAACTCATTTTAGTTCTTTTTTTTTCCTTAAATTTATTTATTTTTTTTAAATGTTGGTCCTATATATACATTTGCGAGCACATACATTTTAATTTATTTTATTTTATTTTATTTATTTTTTTTTATCATTTTTGGGTATGTGACCTGTGTCTGTTATCCTCTCTGTCCACCCCCAACTACACCGACAATACAATGTAGCTCCACTTCCCCCTGCAAAGACACACTAAATAAAGGGGAAATCTTACATATAAAAAAAAAAAGAGCTCTTATCTACTAGAGATAGGAACTCATAGTTGTTTACAATACAGGGATATCTCCTACCTTGAAAATATGTCATGTGGAATCAACTTAGACCTCAGATGATTAGATACCATTCATCCAGCCTTGAACCCTGGATCCCAGACATAGAATCGGCACAACTCTTCACAACAGCTGCAGGAAACAAACTCCATCCAGGACAGCCTTAATACTGCAGGGTCAACAACAAGGGCCAGCTCTAACATGATATCCTGACAACGAGGAAAATGTGAACAACTTGACCTTAGAGCAGATTAGCCTACCTTACCAGCTACCAACAAGACAAAACCAGAAGACTCGGCACCCTTTGGTAGGTCCAAAAGCCAAGATCGTGACTTACAGATGACTGGCTACTAGAACCACGACCAGACAGTATACATCTTGGGACCAATAAAAAAGCCCTAGTTTAGGGTTTGAACTATGACTTGCACAATAAGCATGATCCCCAGTCCCAAAGGTCTGACAGAGACAACAGCAACAGAATGGGGCTTCTGGAAGCACAAAGAAAGATGGTATCCTAGGTGCCATCCTAGGTTCAGTGCAAAGACCAAGGTCACCAACCACAGAAGATGGATTAAAACGACACTGAGGTAACAGAACCTCTAGAACCACAAAGACTGACTTCATCATAAGTCCCACCTCAGGATCTGTGCAGATACTGAGACCTCTAAACACAGAGCTCTGAGTGTATCACCCTAGACAGAACAGAAGTCTTCCACACACCAAAAAAACACCACCAGGAGAATAAATGAGCCTGAGCAAAGTCTAGAGCTGATCCCATGACAGTATACTCCAAGGACGGAGAAACCCCATATTTCTTAGGCCAAGTGAATTCCTTTTCGAATGACCCCAATATTTACTGTGCCAGGGCAGGAGGGGAAAAAACAAAAATACAAAAAGCACAAAACCTTGGTTATTATATATATATATATTTTTTTTTTTACCGTCATTTATTATTGTTATTATTATTTTTATTTACCATCTATTTTGGTCGATTTCTCTGTTTGGGTGTGATTATTGAAATCGTTGTCCCCAATTATACTTATTTTTTTCTCTTCTTTTCTTTTCTTTCGTTATGTGCTATGCCATGTTTCTTATTTCAAGACCATGGCGTGTTTTTTTTTTGTTTGTTTGTTTTTTTTTTTTTTGGGGCCACACCTGGTAATGCTCAGGGGTTACT
This sequence comes from Suncus etruscus, assembly GCF_024139225.1. Taxonomy (NCBI): domain Eukaryota; kingdom Metazoa; phylum Chordata; class Mammalia; order Eulipotyphla; family Soricidae; genus Suncus; species Suncus etruscus. Next base: position 89,392,918 of record NC_064851.1, on the reverse strand, counting down.
CCTGGCTATGTGCTCAGAAGTTGCTCCTGGCTTGGGGGACCATATGGGACACCAGGGGATCGAACCGCGGTCTGTCCAAGGCTAGCGCAGGCAAGGCAGGCACCTTACCTTTAGCGCCACCGCCTGGCCCCATGGCGTGTTTTTTTGTTTGTTTGTTTGTTTGTTTTTGTTTTGTTTTTTTTTTTTTGTTTTGTTTTGCTTTGTTTTTCATCTGTTTTTTGTGGTGCTTATCGATATAGCTGGAGTCCTCACTGGATAATTGACACTTTTTTTTGGTACTGGTGGAGTGTTTCACCTTCTTTCTCTCCTTCATCTCCCAAATCGATGATGAGAACCTCTAGAAGGATTCCACCTATTTTTGGAGTATTAGACTCTTACCCCAGTTTATTTATCTTCTCTTTTTCAGGCAAAAGCACGCAACTTGAACTAGCTAGTCCTGCCTACAGTTAGAGGGGGAGATAAGGGAGGCATCAAGACCAAACAGGTGCAAGACTACTAAGTAGTGGGTTGGATACAGAGGGGACCACATATTCTAGCCGCCCTGGGGGTGAGGGAAGAGGAAATGGGAGGTAGGACAAAAATGGAGGGGTAGGGAGGACAATTTGGTGATGGGAATCCCCCCTGATTTTATGTAAATATGTACCTAAAATGTTATTGTCAACAATATGTAAGACACTATGATCAAAATAAAAATTATATTAAAAAAATAATCAGAAAAATATTACACTACTTTTTGCTTAATATTCTATTAGCTTTTATTGGAAAACTGACAGTTATTATTTATTTTATTTTATTTATTAATCTTTTTATTTTAATTATTTATTTATTAATATGTTAATATTATTTATTATTATATTTATATGATAAATATAATTTATTTAAGCACCATGATTACAAACATGTTTATAGTTGGGTTTCAGTCATGAAAAAGTACACCCCCTTTCACCAGTGCAATCATCTCACCACCAATGCCCCCATCTCCCTCCTTCCCTATCCCCTGCCTGTCTTTGAGACAAGCATTCTATTTCTCTCACTCACTACCATTATCATTTTTCTATAGTTATTTTTCTAAGTGGACTCACCAATCTTTGTGGAAAGCTTCATATCATGGACTGATCCTTTCAAACATCATCTCTATTGTCTCTGGGTATTATTGCCACACTATCTTTTATTTTTCTTAAATCCCATAAATGAGTGAGACTATTCTATGTCTATCTCTCTTCCTCTGACTCATTTCACTCAGCACAATAGTTTCTATGTCCATCCATGTATAGGAAAATTTCATAACTTCATTTTTCCTGACAGCTGCATAGTATTCCATTGTGTATATGTACCTCAGTTACTTTAGCCACTCATCTGTTTTCAGACATCTGGTTTGTCCCCAGATTCTGGCTTTTGTAAATAGTGTTGCATTGAATATAGGTGTGCAGAGGACATTTTTGTATTGTGTTTTTGTGTCCCTAGGATATATCCCTAAGAGCTGGATCATACAGGAGCTCATTTCTAGTTTTTTGAGGAATCTCCATATTGTTTTTCATAAAGGCTAGACTACACTGCATTCCCACCAGCAGTAAATGAGAGTTCCTTTCTCCCTACATTTCCATCAGCACTGATTGTTCTTGTGCTTTGTGATGTGAGTCAATCTCTGTGGTGTGAGGTGGTACCTCATTGTTTTGATTTGCATGTCCCTAATGATTAGAGTTGTAGAGCAATTTTTCATTTGCCCTTGGCCATTGTATTTCTTCTTTGAGGAAGTGTCTGTCGATTTGTTCTCCCCATTTTTTAATGGGTTTAAATGGGAGTTTTTTTTTTTTTTTTTTTGGTAAAATTCTGTCAGTACTTTGTATATCTTAGATATTAGCTCCTTTATCTGATGAGTTTTGGGTACAAAGGCCACCCACAAAATGGGAGAAACTATTCAGGCAGTTTTATCTCCTGAGGAACCAGGTTTTGGAATAAAAAAGATTAGAAAACCAATTATTTATTCAGAGATAATCATAGGAAAAACGCACGCGTGCGTGCGTTTTTACACACACACACACACACACACAATAACAATCACATAATCTCTTAACTCTTATTGCAATGATCTTTCCTAGTAGATACTACTTAACTTTCTGTTTTGTTTTGCTTAGTTTTGTTTTTGTGCTACATTCTGTGGTGTATAGAGCTTATTCCTAGCTCTGTGCTCAATATTCACTCCTGAGGGAGCTGCAGTGACAACACAGCGGTAGAACATAGTTTGCCTTACATGCAGCCGACCCAGGACGAACCCAGATTTGATCCCCTTCACCCCATATTTTCCCTTGAGCCTGCCAGGAGGATTTCTGAGCACAGAATAATCCCTTAGTACTGCTGGGTGTAATTTCAACCAAAACCAACCAAACAAAAAGATTCACTACTGGCAGGGTTCAAGGAACTCTATGTGGTAATAAGGATCAAACTTGGGTCATCCACATGCAAGCCTTAGTCAATATATTATGCTTTAAGCCCTTGGCTTGTACTAACTTTATAAAATGTGTGTGGTTTTTTTTTCCCTATTCATTGCCTTTGATAAGAGAGAATTTATAGAAAAGGATTCATTTTCCTCCCTAGTAGAAACAGACAAGTTTTATAAATTAGGCTCTAAACAATGAAGAGATGAGGATATTTAATTAAAGAAGAACAGGAGAATGTTCAAACCAGAACATGGTGCCAGAGAAATTCTTCAAGTGGGTCTCATGTATTGGGTCAAGAAGCCAGGCAGTGAAGGTCTCCACTTCCCATTCTCTGGAGGGACAATTCTGAGGTATATTTTACCTGGTTCTTAAAGGATTCTTGGAAGATATGAGTTCCATTATCCTCACCGGAACTTGATTCAGTTATATAACCTTTATTGCCATTTCTCTCAATAATCTCCTTTCTCCCTACTATTTCAGGTCATCTATCAGATTATAAATTACATACATGATTCTGTTTATGAGTGAACCTAAACTAAGACAATAACATCAATTAAAACAGTAGAAAGTAAACTCTCTGGAAAATCTTCTGGAAATGTTTTTCTCATTAGGCACTGTTGGAAATCAATTGCCCTGCTAAAATGGGCCCCAAGATTTGGACAGTCTCATGCATAATGGAACTTCAGAAATGGAAGATGCAAATTTGCATCAGAGTTGCAAATATGTGGCAAAGCAGAGAATGCCTTGCTAGAATTCATAGAAAAACAAGTTTTGTAAGGGACATTTAAGGTACAGATGTGCACTAGAGCTGCAAATGTGGTAAAGCAGAAAACATCCTGGTAAGGATATGTAAGCTTAAGCAGGTTTATAGAACTGTAAATAATGTGGCTTTGCAGTGAGATTCTGCTCAGAAAAAAATAAGACAATCTTTCACCTTCAAGATTATACATTAAGTTTGCAGACTGTTGGCTCATTTACAATATAAGCATATGTTCTTGGCTATGTAAATCTTCTGTTCTAAAAAGATATGGAGAGTAGTGCATGATGACACAACTGAGGGGAGAAATTTTTTGACCAAAGATACCAAAGTGAAGCATGCACAATAATAGAACAGTAATGAAAACAAGACTGGAATCTACTGTGGAATCATTTATCACATTACCCATGTTGGAGTGGGCTTGGTTACTTTGGAAACACTCTGCACTGTTGGACATTGTCCAGATAAAACATGCATTTAGAACCAATATATGCTAATTTGTACTCAATGGTAAGAATAGAGTGTACAATCTATTCAGAGTATGCAACCTGAAGTGAGAAAGGATTAGCTTCTCATTATACCCAGTGACCTACCTGCAGCATGTATGCTTCCTATTCTCATATATTTTAGCTTTTACTAGATTATAGAGTTAGACTACCTTTGTGAGTGGGTACAAGAAAATCAGGTAAATTTCTCACTTCAGTGAAAATTTAAAAAAACCTAGAGCTATGATTATCATATGCTTACTTTGGCTTTTTAAGTCAGAGAACAAGGAGAAAAAATGAAATATTTTGTACATATTTTTGTTTTGCCTACATCCCAGTTTGTGGCATGAAAATGACTTTCCTTCATTTTATAGGGCTCTCCTATATCTATATTCTTCTGTTAATCCTCTTTCTCCTTCTTCATATTTATTAAATAAAACCATTTCTTTTACATAAGAAAATACATTTTAAAATGTCTTATTTTATTGAAATAATTGTGATCTACAGAGTCCTTCATAGTTGAATTTCAGATATATAGTGAGTCAGAGCCATTCCATTTGATAGCCAGTGTCAACCTCCCTTCACCCATGATCCCAGAGTACATTTAATACCATCACCTTTTGCCCCCTACCTATTAATATATCAGGCCCATTTAAGTTTAAATTGTTAAACTTTAGGTCTCTTGATTCTATTGTCATTGACTTTGGCTTGGATCTTTAGTTCTGTCCTTATTTTTCCCCACCAATGCAGCTGAAACCACTTCATCCTTGGCCCCCAGCCTTTCTTTATTCCTTTAAGAAGAGAATACTTGTATATGGAGAGAATAATTGATCAGGAACATTAGGATAATTGTTATATAATGAAAGGTGTGATATTTATATAATCGAATCCTTATTCTTCCATGTTTGGTCTAGTATTGATAAAAAATGTAGCAACCTCAACCTGAAAAGAGAGTACATCGTTTAAATTCCTTAGGAAAGGCCAGGGGGTTCTCCCATTAAGATACTCACTTAGATCAATTGAACTGCTATCCAAGGGTGATGTCTAGAATAGCTGGTGGACAAGCAAATTGATGAATATCAAGTATAGTCTTTGATATATTTGCATGAAGGAACTTTTCACTATATCTTCTTGCCTTAACTACTTTTAGAAATTAGTAGCTGGAAATGATAGTTACTATTCAAATCATTGGTAACAGTATCAATTTTACATATATATAAGTTTTGGGGCCGATTTGGCAACACTTAGGGATAAATCCTGGCTCTGTGTTCAGAAATCACTCCTGGCTGGCTCAGGGGACTATATGGGATGCAGGGGATTGAACCTGGCTCGGCTGCATACAAGGCAAAGTCCTACCCATTGTGTGATAGCTCTGGTCCCTGGTTTTACATATTCTGCAAAAATTGGAAAAAGTAAGCTGGGAGGTGATATCATAGTAGATAATTTTATTTCTTCTTAATTCAGTTTTAAAGTAAAATATCTTTTTATAAGTGAAAAAATTTTTTATTGTAACACTGATTTACCAAATTGTTCACAAAACAGTTGTTTCAGGAACTAAATGGTCAAACACTAATCAAAAGATAGCCTTATTTGAAGTAACTTCTTGGAGAAATATTGAGATATGTGTTCAAGAGAGTTCTTCAGATTGGGAAAAAAGTGTGAATAACTTTGGGGAAATTTCTCCAGATTGTCTTGGTCTAATAGTTTTCTGCATACTGGGTGTTTTCACAAGGAAAGCCTGTACTCTTGGGTTTGGGTTAGGTTTAGGGGTTTGAGTTAGGGGCCAGGGTAGGGTTAGGGGGTAGAGTTAAGGGTTTGGTTTAGGGCTAGAGGTTAGGGGTAGATTTAGTTCTGTTGCAGAAGGCTCCATTAAGGGAAGCAAGAGAGACAGACTAGAAAAAAGAGTGCTACTACATCTCTGTGTGATCAACTTTGGCCACCACTGCTCCTCGAACTTTTTAAACAGGGGGCCAGTTCACTGTCCTTCAGACTGTTGGAGGGCCAAATTATAGTAAAAACAAAACTTATGAACAAATTTCTATGCATACTGCATATATATTATTTAGAAGTGAAGAAACAAAATGGGAATAAATACAATATGTGGCCTGCAGGCCCTAGTTTGAGGACCATTGGCTCAAGGCAATGGCTGGCTTGAGTCTGGACTGGCATATTCTGCCATGAGCACCTATCTAGCATGGGCACTTATGTCCCACCAGTTCCAGGAGACAGTCATCAAACTATGCCTGCACAGAGTTGATCCCTACTACCTGATTTCTTAGTGGTCCATGGGCTCAGGATGGAGTGATAAATTGCTTTTTGCAGGAAAGTCAGTCTCAACCTCAACACACTTTTTACTAACAGAAAAGAATTTCAAGAAGAGGAGGAATAGTTAAGAAACATAGTTTTGTTGAATAATACTTGTTTAGAAAAAAGTGAAAGATGAGAAATATGTGTTGAAGAGAAGCATATGCTTCTGTGGTGCTTAAGCAAGCAAAGAAAAAGACAAGCAAATTATTTGTTTAAGGGAGAACATTGGCTTGAAGAGCAAGCCTCATGTTTCTTAACAGTAGGTATTTGATGACATCTACCAGTTTGAATCGTCTGGATTTATAACCAAACAGGTCTACATCCATATTTAGAATTATACTGGAGTATCATGTTTTAGGTGAGTGCTGTTGAATTATGTGTTAAGAATTCTGAATGTAAATCACTTACCAGATATGAAATTTTCAAAAATTTTCTGACCTCATGACTTGCCTTTTCCTTTTGTTGATAACATCCTTCATTGTACACAAAAGGTTTTTTTTTAGAGGGGGGAGGATGGGGTAGCTATTCCTGCTGTGCTCAGAGGTCACTTTCAGAGGTGCTTGGAGGACTATGTGGCAATGTATGCACTTATCTACAGTATTATATCTCCAGTTTATATGGAAGTTTTAAATCTGAATTAATTATAACTTACAGTATTTTATTTTCTGCTTGTGCTTTTGGCATCAACTTTTGAGCTCATGGCTAATTATAATTCTGATTCTATCAAAATTAAACTAATCTCAATTCTACTTCTGTTTAACTTTAGATACTAAAGCCCTTGGTTAATAAAATCTTTAGAGCCTAAATTATATGCGATTTGGGAGATTTAGGATAGAAGGTGTTATTTTGATAAAATATTATTAAATTTTATAACCATGCAATTACTTATTGGTATCCCTCTTGGAAGATTTGCAATCCTCATTAACTTAATCAGATCATTCCTTGGCCTTCAGTCAATGCTACAGTTTTCTTCTTCCCTCTCATCATTTCTGGCAATTTAGAAAGTACATCACTCCAAATATTAACTATGACTGAAATATGTGTATGAATATTAGTATGACATTTTTAGGGGTTGGGGAGAGAGCATAGTTGTTTACATCTCTGGAATCCCATGTTTCCCTCAGTACCACCAGTGAGGTGGTTTCATTTTTCTGTTTAATACTCTTCAGTGGCTCATCATTGCTTTCAGCAGTCTTCATTCCCTTATCAGGAGACTGTCTCTCAACATGAATAACTTAGTATCAGCTTTACCTCATATTTTGACACCCACCAATTTTTTTGCTCCAGCCACACTGTATCACTTGCCAATCCCAAATGGGTCAGGTTCTCTCTCATCTCCAGAAATTTGCCATTGCTATCCTCAGAGTTGGTGGTCTACTAAACTTCTTTATCTGAAAAGCTCAGGAATCCATTCAAGCATTACCTGTTTGTTTGAAACTTCTCTGGTATTGCAAGAACTAGATTATGTCTGCTTGTGGGTTCTATAAACATTCCTAACAGTATATTGCACCAAATTCTTCACTTGTTTGTCTTTTCCACTAACCTAATAACTTGATGACAGAGACTATTCTCAACACCAATTCCCCGCATTTGACAAATATTTCTATCTAAATCATCTCCCTAGAAAAAAAGACCCTAAAGAAAGATTTCTGGCCTAGCAAATTTTACTCATTTCTTCTCTTATAAACCTCCTTTACTAAATTTTAAAACATTAAAATTCTGGATGATGGGATTATGAGTATAATATATCATTTTTAAGTTTTCTACTTATTATGAAATAAAATTCTATATCAGATAATGCTCTGTACCATGTGGTAAGGTAAAAATAGTAAAATATTTTGGGAGTCTAGAACACCATTCTTCAATCTTTTATACCTATGAACTGGCAATTTTTGTTTTGGGGTCCATCCAATGCTACTCAGGACTTATTCCTGGCTCTGCACTCTGGGATCACTCCTGGTGGGCGTGTGTGTATGGACATATGCAGTGGTGTGATCAAACTTGTGTCACTTGTACACAAAGCATCTCTTAAGCTCTGGACCAGCAGTTATAACCAAGGCAGTACACCCATGGTTTTATACACCTGTGGACCAGTGATTGAAGAATGTTGTTAATTAGGATAAGGTTCCACTTGGGCTATGCTGTATTGTATTGGTAGAAACTCCAATTTCCCATCGTATCTATTTACCACTATGTCATAATAACAAAAACAAAAACATTTTAGGCCTCATATGACTTAGCTATAAAAATTTAAGGACACTGGGAGTCATTTGAGTAAATAATTTTACTTAGAATATAAAGAAAATGGCTAGCTCCTCATTTTCTTCATTTAGTAATTAAGGTTTAAGAAGGGAGCAACTTGCATGATATTGTTTCCAGCTGTCTGCTGTACTCAAAACCTTGGAACTAGACAACTTATTCAAAAAGATCTTTGGCAGATGATTGGAGGGGGGGGGCTCTAGGAAAAAACTAATCATCTAGAAAGATTTAATGTCAAATTTCTTTTCTGAAGTTCCAACAGTTTTAGAAGCATTTCAGTACCCTATTCAAATCATATTCAATATTTATCTAATAGGTTTATATTTTGCTCAGAGTCCACTCCTGGCAGCACTCAGGAAACAATATAGTCAGTCTCTGTGCATGGCAAGCTCTTTACTTGCTGTACTTACTATCTCTCTGGCCCCAAATCAGAGACTTAAGCTCGGATTTATTTTTAAAAATGGTTATTACTAAAGCAAACTTACATAACTCACATATTACAATGTGGGGGATTCAGTCAGTAGTTTCTACTTTATTTTTTAATGACACAATTCTACATTTAAAAGTTTGTGTTAAGATTGCTCTCAGATGACTTGAATTTACCTTAATACACATTGCTGGGGGTGGGAGGCTGGGGAAGCCCTGTGCGAGTAGAGATGTTAGGAGAAATAAGAGAAAATCAACAATAAGTAACAAAGTCAGGAAAGGGAAAAAAAAATACTAAGAAACAGCACAATTAACCTTCCCTCCTTTCCCCTCCTCTCCCCTCCCTTCCCATCCCATCCCATCCCATCCTTAAGCTCAGTCTGCAGCATCCTCTGATCCCTGCCCTACTTTACTTTCAGCCAACAGGATTTCTTATCTGTTTCAAGATCCATCCAACTAGTGAAAACCAAGTACGTGCCATAGGATGTCAACAGACCGTCTCCGCCCAGACACATCGGTGTGGAATGCGGGACAGTATCTGTCACGTAGTTAGTTGGTCTGTCGGTCCAAGCTATAAACATCATCTATGTGCAGGTTAGAGAGGCAAAGGGCAGGGCAGGAAAGAAAGCTGGGGTCTCCACGCCGGGGGCATCCACGACCGCTGGCACTGAGGTCTTCGGTGGGAGGGGGCTGGAGGGTCCCGGGGAAGCGCCACTCGGGCCCAGGGCACGAGACGGCGCGCGTGAGAGGCAAGTCCCGCGCCCTGTTTCCACCGCGGACCCAATCCTCCGACTTTTATCCCACTCTAAACTAAAGCCTCAAGGCCGGATGGTGGGGCGTTTGCCTTGCACGCGCTAAACTAGGACGGACCGCGGTTTGATCCCAGGCATCCCATAGGGTCCCCCAAACCAGGAGCGATTTCCGAGTGCATAGCCAGGTGGAGCCCTGAGCATCACCGGGTGTGGCCCAAAAACCAAAATAATAAATAAGTAAATAAATAAATGAATGAATGAATAAATGAATAAAAATAAACTAGAGCCTGCCAAGCCGCGCCGGCGGGCCCACTGCGAGCGAGCACCGGGCACGGGGTCCCCGCGCGCCGCTCGCGAGAGCCTGGCACGGGCCGCGGGGCCGGGGCGGGGCCTGGCTGCGGAGAAATGACGTGGGCGGCCCCGCGCGCCCTGGTAACCGCGCCGCGCGCCTCCCGCGTCCCCCCAGGTCCCCGCCTCTCCGCAGCCTCCCGCCCGTCTCCTCCTCTCGCCGCAGCCCGCTCGGGCGTCGGGTGCAGGTGGTCGCGGGGCCTGCGGGGCCACGGTGCCCACGAGGCCGCTGCCGCGCGCCGTCTGCAGAGCGGCTGGGAGCCGGCGGCCAGCCCGGGGCAACCGCCGGAGGGGCCCTGGGCTTGCGTCCCGCGCGGGGGGTGACACCCGCGGCCTCGGGCTGAGGTGGGGTCGGGTGGGGGCACCCCTTTCCGGACGGGAGTGACCCGAGGGCGTCGCGGTAGAGCTCCCTCCGGAGCTAGAGCAGGTGCGGGGTCGGGGCCGCTAGCTGCCGTCCGGCTCCGGCTCCGGCTGCGGGCTGCCAGACTGTTGCTCCGCGGGCCGCCCCCTGCGCGCGGGGCTCGGACCCCGGCCCGGGTCTGTCGGGAAGATGGCGACCCCGGGCATGAGCTGGCAGCAGCACTATTACGGCGGCCCGGCGGCCGGAGCGGCCAAACTGGCGCCCTCGGCGCAGCCCGCGGGCCAGTGCCTGGACTACAGTCCCGACCTGCACATGAAGATGAGCAAGAAGATCGCGCAGCTCACCAAGGTAAGGGGGCGTTGGCTCGGCGGCGGCGGGACCCCCTGGGCCTGGGTGGGCCCCGGGCCTCACCTGCCCCCGGAGAATTGAGCCAAGGAAGGGTTGTCCGGGCCAGCAACAGCCAGAGACGCGTCTCCAAGAAGCCTTCAAACTTAAGTGGAACGCGTGGGCGATGTGCCTGTTTCAGGGAATATGTGTGCATACACACATGTATGTGTATATATGCATGTGTGTGTATATGTATATATATATATATACATACACATACATATACATACATATATACTCTGTTGCCCGGTTAGGAGAAGCTGACACAGAACAAAACAGATTCTACTTGATTTATTTCACAGACAATAAGTTTCCGCTTTGTTGCATCTGCCAAGTTCCTGGCATGAACCTTTTTTTTTTTTTACACCCCTGTACTGTATGAAGTGCACTACCGTATTTACCCAACAGGACCTGGGATACCTCAGAATTAATCAGTACCTTACACTAATGATATGCTTAGGGGAAGAACAAACCTGCAGAGCCACGTAGGAGGGCAAAATATACCTTGCGTGCCTTTTTTTGGGGGGTGATTTTTATGAGTCATTCCGAATCCTGGCAGAATGTTAAAGAAGGCTTATTAGGTGAATCATGTATCCGCATTTAGTTAAATGCTTCGATTATCAAATGGTAGTTTTCAGAGAGCCCATAGTCTTGCAAATTTGGCCCGCTGTCCTTTAGGATGATTGGTGGATGGTGAGCTCTTTTTCTAATTTAGAAAAGAATGGTTATGTGTGAAAGTGAGAGTTATTTAGGTCCATTATGTTGCTGTTTAGATCTCAAAGCTATTTATCAGAACCCAGGGAGAACTGATCTGTGGCATTTCAAAGTTACTAGAGTGGATGGAAAGAGCTTAATGCTTTTAAATTGAATGGTCTAATCACTTGTTTCAGGGTTAGTCATCTGATGACAGGTAGGCATTGTGGAGGTTACTTCCAGATAATCTCTCATCTCTTTCCACAAAAATAAAAAATTCTCATTATATAATTCCATTACTAGTTACTAGTTTTGAGAGAGTAAAGATAGAGTTGCAAGAGAACAAAAATGCAATGGAAAGGGATGATAAAGGATAAGACACTCGGGTGAAGATAGGAGAATTTGGTGCTATCTGGGACACTAGGATGTTTAGGAGGATAGAAAGAAAAATAACATGATAGGTCTAGTCAAAGAGGAATCAGTAGCAAATGAAAACGTGCAGATATTCTTACAGGTACAGAAAATGTACAGAATTCTAAAACAAAGATGCAAAGCAAGGCAACATTTTGTGAAGCTTTATTTGTCATGTATGACAGGCATTCTCATGGAGGTTACTAAGTATCCAGTGTTTGCTGTTTCCTCTTAGGATAGAGATCCCCAACTTCAGAGAAAGGAAGATCCAGGAGAGAACCATAGAGAAGTTAAATGTAATCTTCCTGAAATAGTGTTCAGTCTTTCGAATACAGATATCTAGAATGAAGCACATGGATATTTATTAATTCTGATTTTCCCTTATGTGTCTACAACTTTAATTGTTTTAAGCCTTTACAGCCCTACAGTAAGTAAAAGAAACACTCAATCTATTGTAGTGGCACTTTGTATTGTTTATTAAAAGTTTCTTACCTCAGGGCTGGAGTGTTAAAGAGTAGGTGCTTGTTTGAAAATGGCTGACCTAGGCTCTGTACCTGGCAGCACATATGATCCCACAGCCCACTATGAATAAGCCCTCTAGGTGTGGTACAAAAACCAAACCAAAAAAAAAAAAAAAGGTTTTCTTATCTCTTCAGTAAACTACTTTTCTTTTTACTTAAGCTTTTTCAGTTCTTTTATCTGAAATAAAAATACAGCACAGCTGTTAAAGGTGGGAATCTTGAGTAGAAATTGCTGTCATATATAATATGCATCTCAAATTTAATGAGTCAGGAGACTGTCCCATACCTACATTGTTACTTTGAGTGTACTGAGTGTTTATAGTTACAGTCTGTAAACACACCAATCACCCCCTCTGCTGAGTGACTCAGATATTTTATCCCTTGTATTGACTAGGGTTTCTTTATCTTAGCATGGTTCTTTAACAGAATGATTTCTTGTTTGGTGACAACATGGAAAGATAGACTTAGAGGGACCATGTGGGATTTGAACCCAGGTCTGTCTGGGGTCAGCTGCATTCCTACCACTGTGCTATCCCAGCATCCATTATGGTCCCCCAAGCCTGTTAGGGGCGATTTCTAAGCGCAGAGCCAGGAGGAACCCGTGAGCATCATCGAGTGTGACCCAAAGAAACCAAAAAAAGAAAGAAAGAAAGAAAAGAAAGAAAAGAAAGAAAGAAAGAAAGAAAGAAAGAAAGAAAAAGAAAGAAAGAAAGAAAGAAAGAAAGAAAGAAAGAAAAAGAAAGAAAGAAAGAAAGAAAGAAGAAAGAAAGAAAGAAAGAAAGAAAGAAAGAAGAGAAAGAAAGAAAAAAGAAAGAAAGAAAGAAAGAGAAGAGAGAGAAGAGAAAGAGAAGAAAGAAAGAAAAAAGAAAGAAAGAAAGAAAGAGAGAGAGAGAAAGAAGAAAGAAAAAAGAAAAGAAAGAAAGAAAGAAAGAAAGAAAGAAAAGAAAGAAAGAAAGAAAGAAAGAAAGAAAGAAAGAAAAAAGAAAGAAAGAAAGAAAGAAAGAAAGAAAGAAGAAGAAAGAGAAGAGATTACTGTTGGCACTAGTAGTTTCAGTGGCAATGCTATATTGCCCCTGAAACATCTAGTTGTCACGTAACAACTCGTTGATACTGCCAAATGTTCATAGGATGGGAGAAAGAATATCACCCTAGGTGAGAACCACTGATTTATCTATGGTTTCTGCTACCTGTCTCTTACCTATATTATTAAAATAAGGTCTGAGAAGGAAATAATCTGATAGCAGGACTGGCAAGACTTTTCAAATTCTGAAACATTCAATAAGACCCATTTACTCTACTATTCATTTTTAGATGCTGCCAAATGTTATAGTTACATATTCTTACTGTAAGTACAATATCCTCAGAAGATATCATGAGTAATAATACATTGATTGAATAAGTTGATTTTGGACACAGGTGGATTTTTTAAGGAATGATTCATTGTAGCTCAGCTCTTAATATTATGGTTAACTGGGTTTGGGAATTGGGCATACCATCTTAATACCTGCTCTCTACTTTCTAAAAGTATAATCTTGAGGAAATCGCTAAACTGTGTTTTAGTTTCCTAACTTTGAAAAAAGGATGATAGTTTACTATAAATCTTAACATAGTATATCATTGTGGGAGGGTGGAGTGTCAAGGAAGCTTCCCAAGTAGTCCCTAGGGAGCTGGGTGGGAGGTGTGTGTGTGTGTGTGTGTGTGTGTGTGTTGTTGTGTGTGTATATGTGTGTGTGACAGGGATATCCTAACAGCCCACTGTTTTATCTGATGGCTAAGGAGACTGGTGGTGTCTGGACTTTTCAGGGCTGCACCGAGTGATACTTGGTTGGTATGCGCCTTAATCCCAATATGAGCTCTCTGACTTTAAAATAGTATACTCTCAATATGATCACTAAAAAGAGTTATTAGTAAAATACTAAGTAGTGGGGCCAGAGAGATAGCATCGAGGTAAGGTGTTTGCCTTGCATGCAGAAGGTCGGTGGTTCAAACCCCGGCATCCCATATGGTCCCTCAAGCCTTCCAGGGGCGATTTCTGAGCATAGAGCCAGGAGTAACCCCTGAGTGCTGCCAGGTATGACCCAAAAAAAAAAACCAAAAAACAAACACACAAACAAACAAAACCCAAACCCAAAAAGAACCCCAAAACTAAGTTATATATTAAAAAATTATTTTCCTAAAATAAGAGATCCTCTTGTGATTTATTTTGGATGGGATGAGGGATGTCCCTGAAGCATTGTTAAACTTGCTTTGTTTCTTGGCCAACTAAGCTGACATTTAAGTGGAAGGCTCACAGATGCAGTGTTGTTCTGGTTCCAGAGTGCTGGGGATACTCAGGTTCTGACCCTGCTGTGCTGAAGTGTGATGTTTGGAAACTATGTGGTACTGAGGACTGAATTAAGGTCATCTTCCTAGCCCCTCCTCTCTGTGTTTAATAGCATTGATACTGGATTCTTTTTCTACCTAAAAATGTACATAACTTTTTTTATATGACTCAAAGTTAGATCTTTGATATTTAGTTTATATTGTTGTAGTATAATTTAAGAAATACAAATTTTATCAAAAATTTGGTTGGTACTGATAGGATTAAAAAAAGTAAGTACACAATGTAATTTTATGCTTTGTTAGACTCAATTGTTTTCTTTTTTTTTTCCTGACTTTTGAGGCACACCTGGCAATATACAGACTCCCTCCTGACTTTATGCTCAGGGATCACTACTGGCTGTGCTTGGGAGAGTATATGTTGTACCAGGGATCTAGCCTGGTGTGTGTGCAGGCTGTGTGCAGGACAAGCACTTTACTGTATTATCTTTCTAGCTCCAGATCAATTTTTCCTATCAAACCAAAAGGCAGTCTTATCTGTAGACATCCTTCTTAAGATTGTCTTTTCTAAAACCTTGTTTAGCAGTGTATGTCATGGAAAGAAGCAGCTGTGTTTTAAGCACCTTTTATATTAGGAAACTTTGCTAAGTGCTAGAGAGCCAGCAGGGAGCAAAACAGTCTCTGCCTTTTAAAATACTATATTTAGGGTTTGGAGTGATAGTATAGCAGGTAGGAAATTTGCATTGCATGTAGCTGGCTAAGGTTCTGTTCCCCAGAATCCACTAGGAGTGATCTCTGAGCACAGAAAGGAGTAAGCTATGAACACCACTGAGTGTTGACCCCAAACAAAATAATAATAATAATAATAATAATAATAATAATAATAATAATAAGTATTATGTTTAGTCTCTCATGTTAGAGTCCCATTGAGAATTCCTAATAGATTCTTGAGTTCTGTGGCAAATTCTGGAAGTGATAATGGCTGAACATTTTCAAGGTAGGCAGAGAAAGTGTGTAGGATGAAATTTTTTAAAAATAGGATGATATTTGTGTGTTTACTTTTCCACTGTATTCACTATTCAGTGCATTAAGATGGGTTGTAATTAAATAAAGCAGTTTTTTTTGCCTCTCTCTACACCCTATTACACTTTGTGAGGCTGGTTCATCTAACTGTGGATAACTTGACTTGTTCTTAGATAATGCAAATTGGCCTCTTTCATCCCCTCTCTGCCTCTTTTGCCAGCTTCTGGCCCCTCTTAAGTTAGGCAAAGAATAAGGGAAGAGAACCAAGAGGAACAATTTACTTGATTCTTAATTGCTTATATGACCTCAGTGTCATAGACATGGCAGATATTTAAAGTTTAAAGCTCATGCTTTATTGGGGCTGGAGTGATTGTACATTGGATGGGGTTTTGCATGTGGCCAACTCAGGTTCTGCACTTCATATGATCCTCCAGCACCACTACGAGTGATTCCTGAGTGCAGAGACAGGACTAACCCTTGAGCATATGAGTGTAGCCCAACCCCTCTTCACCTCCACACAAAATAAAGCCCATGATTTACTGTGACTCCTCCACCTTTCATCTCAGTTTTTTCTTATGATTTCTCCACTCTTCCTCTTTCAGCTACTCCAAATTGATTCCTCAACCTTGGCTCTTTTTTTTTTTTTTTGGTTTTTGGATCACACCCGGAAATGTACAGGTTACTCCTGGCTCTGTGCTTAGAAATTACTCCTGGCAGGCTCGGGGGATTCGGACCACTGTCTGTTCTGGGTCAGCTGCATGCCAGGCAAACACCCTACTGCTGTGCTATCTCTCTGGCCCCCTCAACCTTGGCTTTTGTTGGTTTTGTTTTTTATTTTTGGGTCACACCTGGCAGCACTCAGGGGTTACTCTTGGCTCTATGCTCAGAAATTGCTCCTGGCAGGCTCAGGGGACCATATGGGATGCTGGGATTTGAACCACTGTCCTGCATGCAAGGCAAACATCCTGCTTCCATGCTCTCTGGTCCCAACCTTGGCTTTTATATTCATTTTGTTGAGGTCCATTTAACTGTGTATATTACTGTTTTCATATTTTACAGCCAGAAATATGATCTGTACTTAAGCATCTTAAGGAAGATCCATATCCTTTTTTCAGAATAGTCACATCGATTTTCATTGTCATGGGTATATGGAAAGGTATTTTCATTCATTGGATTCAAATTCCTTCTTTCTTTTTGAATCTTTTTTCTACCCTGACCCCCCAGAGGGCAAATATGGCTTCTTACAGAGCATGAATTCTCTATCTAATCAGTTTCTTTAAGTGGTCATGATTCAGCCATCTCTTGCTCTCCTTGATCTTTAGATTTGCAGTCTGTAATCTTGAAGCTTCTAGTTTTAGTTTAGTAAGTGTCACACCCACAACACTCTTCTTTTTCAGACTGCCTCTGGAAATTCTGACAGTGTTAATTCTTTGGTACTCAGTAAACATTTTCCCATATTTGCTATTCACCCAGAGATTTTTTATAGCACTTTTGAGAATGTTTTGTGATCATTATGAACATATCTAGTAGAGTGTAAAATTCCAAAGAAAATTTGAAATATTTTCTTTGTGTTACCTGAATTTGACATTATCTTCTTCTTTTGGGGAGAGGGGGAGCTCACACCCGGCAGCACTCAGGGGTTACTCCTGGCTCTAGGCTCAGAAATTGCCCCTGGCAGGCACAGGGGACCATATGGGATACCAGGATTCAAGCCACCGACCTTCTGCATGAAAGGCAAATGCCTTACCTCCATGCTATCTCTCAGGCCCCAGGCATTATCTTCTTATAATACCCATCTTATATCCTTCCTCCTGAAAATTGCTTTGACATACCTGTTTGTCATACTTGTTTGGCTTACTTTATTTTGCATTATATGATCTTATCTTGTCTCCACTTACTTGATTTGATCTTTACTTATTTTGAAAATTTATGCAAGTTTGAAAAATTATTTTGTAAAATAAATACAATTATTTTCTTTTACTTTTACATTCCTCAGCTTTAGGAACTGGGTCTTATATTTTATGTAAACTTAATGTGCATATTTTGTACATAATATAAATGATTAATAACTGTAGAAAACGTAGAAGATAGTTGTGGTGATGGTGATGGTGATGATTTTGATACAAATTTTGGTTTGTAATAGAGAAATTCAGTATTTTTGTGTAATTGTATCTATACTCTTCAATATTAATGATAGATTACTTCAGCTAAGCTAGGTTACTAAATACTTACAGGTTTTCCCTTAAAATTCTTTCAAAAGCTAAAATATTTTATGATAGATTATGTTTTAGTGAAAAAAATATAAAACAAAGTACTTTGTGTTGTCATGTCAGTTGATCGGAGTTGATTTTCTTAGCAAATACTAAAATATACTTTGTAATTAATCATTTAGTACTAACTTTGCTTTTATGATAGTCAAAGTCAGAAAGTATTTGTTTAGTTAAATTCATAAAGTGATCATAATTTAGCCATCCTTTTGTTCTCAACAGCTCTTAGATTTTTCATGGATGATGCCAGTTTAGTCTGTTTCTCAAAGGGCTTGATTATCAAACCAAGTTCAGTGAGCTTATTTGTTTAATAATAAACAAATGAAATATTAAACAGTCTCGTATAATTTACATTAAATACAGCTGTTATTTGACAGCTGTTTTGATTGAATCACCTTCTGTTTCATAATAATATTCCTTAATTGATTCTGACTTTGGTTATATGAACTTAGCACCTGCTAAATATAGCATCTTTTTCTCTTTCTTCATGTTTTACATTAGAGCTTTTTCATTCAATTATGCAGTAGCTTGGATATAATCATTTAGTTATAGTTGAAGAGCTTGAATTAATTTCTTATACTTTATTAATGGGCATACAGACATTATATACTATTGTCCAATAGTCAGAGGATATAAACTAACTGCTCTTATAATGAAAAGGTTTAAAGCTGGAAGAAACATCAGTTCTGACCAGATAACCTAAATTGGGAATACAAAATAATTTTGAATATTATGCAAATTTGTCACAGGCAAATCTGACTTAATTCTGGTCTCTGTATTGGCATTGAGGAGGAAGCTGTCCTAGCAGAGCTCTTTCTGTGTCTGTTTTATTTTTTCCTAACAAACTTATTTTGATTCTTGCATGAGGCCAGAGTTGGTGATCCCACACCCTCACCCCATTATCATCCTGTGTTGTAACCATATTTTGCCATCAGATAAATAATATTTTTCTTTTTTGGATGTTGTGCCATATTTGGTGATACTCAGGGCTTATTGCTCCTGAGTGATTGAGGACTCACTTTATGTAGTGTAAGGGATCAAACCCAAGTCAGCTGTGTGCAAGTAAGTGCCCTACTTGCTGTACTATTGCTCTGGTTCTGTCATATAGACTTTTAATGAGAGTGAAACAGTATACCTTAATTTATAGCTGTTGACTGCTGAGCAACATTTGCATGACCTAGCAAAAAGATTATGGAACCACAGAGTGAAGGTTACCCTGTATTGGTAACCAAGTATTTTTCTAATTAAGATGTATGCTGATTTGTTTCTGCTTGAGATAGAGGATTTCTTTCAGAAGTGTATCTTATATCTTTATATTTGTATAGAACTCTCTATACCCATTTCCAAAGTTTCAGTGCCATCACCAGAAAGATTACCTATTTTTTCCACCCCTACTCTCCTTTACCCTCTAGTAACCACCAGTCTTTTTTGTCTTTTTTGTTTGTTTGTTCGTTTTTGTTTTTTTTGGGCCACACCAGTGACGCTCAGGGGTTACTCCTGGCTATGCACTCAGAAATTGCTCCTGGGTTGGGGGACCATATGAGACGCCAGGGGATTGAACAGCAGTCCGTCCTAGTCTAGCACGTGCAACACAGAAACCTTACTGTTTGCGCCACCGCTCCAGCCCCTTCACCGGTCTTTTATTTTATTTTAAATGCCTTATTTAAGCACCATAGTTACAAATTTGTTCATTGTTGGGTTTAAGTCATATGATGTACACCATCCTTCACCACTGCCCCCTTTGCATCACCACCACCGATGTCTCCCACTTTCCTCCTTCCTTCCCCCATACCTGCCTTGCTGTAGGGCATGCAAATTTCTTCTCCACAATCTCTCTCCTTCTCCTCACTCTCTTTCCTTTTTGATTCTACCACTATAGTTTTTTTGTTTGTTTGTTTGTTTTTTAACCCAGCCTACAGGTTACAATTGTTGTAAACCAGTTTATTTGATTTAGTTATTCATATTCACATTTAGTTTTTGAGTTATTTTACTTAGCACAATCTCCTCAGCATCCATCTATTTTGTCTCAGTAGGTATTCTTTTATCAGAATAGTTGACCTTTGAGAATATAGAGAATAGTTTCTTCATCCAGTCCCTTTTTGGTCATTTAGGTTGGTTCCATGTTTGGTTAATGTGAATAATGCTACTATAAATACAGAGGTATCCTGTCAAATTAGTGTTTTTATTTCCTGTGGATAAATGCCTAGGAGTATATTGGCATAGTTTACAGCAACTCTGGGTTCAGTCTTCAGCACCCTATATGAGCTATACCAGGAATGAATGATTACTGAATACTGGAGATGTCCCAACACCCCAAAAAGTGCTACGAGTGCATCATGTAGAATTATCATTTTAATTTTCTTTT
This sequence comes from Suncus etruscus, assembly GCF_024139225.1. Taxonomy (NCBI): domain Eukaryota; kingdom Metazoa; phylum Chordata; class Mammalia; order Eulipotyphla; family Soricidae; genus Suncus; species Suncus etruscus. Next base: position 89,372,799 of record NC_064851.1, on the reverse strand, counting down.
ATTAACAGGAAACTCCATTCCATATTCCATTTGACAAAGTCTGCACCAATTTATATTCCCAATCACATATACCAGTGTTTCTTTTTCCCATATTCTCACAAGTTGAGGTAGAGTCAATATTTATATTTATTTTGATTTATATTTTCCCAATAAGTGATATTTGGCACTTTTCATGTATCTAAACTTCTCTTTGCCCTATGGTGGTCTTTTTTATTATAATTTATTGAGAACAATGTGAATTATTAGTCTTTCACAGTTATATTTAAGGTACATAGTGACAGTGAATTAGGACAATTCCCATCACTGGTGTTAATCTTCCTCTGCCACTGTTCCCAGCATGCTTCCCCTGTCTCCACCCTTAGCCCTCGGAACTGCTAGAGTAACAGGTCCCTTTTGTGTATACCTTGTTGTAGTTCAGGTCTCTTGATTTTATTGTCATTGGGTTGAGTTTTCAGGTCTGATTATTTTCTTTCTTTCTTTCTTTCTTTCTTTCTTTCTTTCTTTCTTTCTTTCCTTCTTTCTTCTTTCTTTCTTTCTTTCTTCTTTTTTCTTTCTTTTTCTTTCTTTCTTTCTTTCTTTCTTTCTTTCTTTCTTTCTTTCCTTCTTTCTTCTTTCTTTCCTTCTTTCTTTCTTTTTTCTTTCTTTCTTTCTCTTTCTTTCCTTCCTTCCTTCCTTTTTCCTTCCTTCCTTCCTTCCTTCTTCCTTCCTTCCTTCCTTCCTTTTCCTTCCTTCCTTCCTTCCTTTTCCTTCCTTTTCCTTCCTTCCTTCCTTCCTTCCTTCCTTCCTTCCTTCCTTCTTCTCTTCTTTCTTTCTTTCTTTCTTTCTTTCTTTCTTTCTTTCTTTCTTTCTTTTTTGTTTTTGGGTCACACCTGGCAGTGCTCAGGGGTTACTCCTACTCTATGCTCAGAAATTGCTCCTGGCAGGCTCGGGAGACCATATCGGATGCAGGGATTTGAACCACCATTCTTCTACATGCAAGGCAAATGCCCTACCTTCATGCTATCTCTCCGGCTCCAGGTCTGATAATTTTTAATTACCACTCATGCTCATAAGACTGCTTGCCCCTATTGCTGTCCACTTTTTTTCTCAATTTGTAAAAAGCAGAGAAATATGAGGGGCCTGAGAGAGAGCACAGTGGTAGAGCATTTGCTTGCAAATGGTAGATCCAGAATGGACCTGGGTTCCATTCCTGGCATCTCATATGGTCCCTTGAGCCAGGAGCAATTTGTGAAAGCAGAGCCAGAAGTAACCCCTGAGCACCACCAGCTGTGACTGTAAAACCAAAAAGAAAGAAAGAAAGAAGAAAGAAAGAAGAAAGAAAGAAAGAAAGAAAGAAAGAAAGAAAGAAAGAAAGAAAGAAAGAAAGAAAGAAGAAAGAAAGAAAGAAAGAAAGAAAAGAAAGAAAGAAAGAAAGAAAGAGAGAGAGAAAGAAAGAAAGAGAGAGAAAGAAGAAAGAAAGAAAAAAAGAAAGAAAGAGAAGAAGGAAAGAAAAAGAAAGAAAGAAAAAAAGAAAGAAAGAAAGGAGGAAGGAAGGAAGAAGGAAAGGAGGAAGGAAGGAAGGAGGAAGGAAGGAAAGAAAGGAAATAGAAAGAAAAGAAAGAAAGAAAGAAAAAAGAAAGAAAGAAAGAAAGAAAGAAAGAAAGAAAGGAAAGAAAGAAAGAAAGAAAGAAAGAAATCATGAAAGAGAGAGAAAGAAGAAAGGAAGGAAGGAAGGAAGAGAAGAGGAATAGGAAAAAGAAAAGGAAAGAAAGAAAGAAAGAAAGAAAGAAAGAATGAAAGAGAGAGAAAGAAAGAAAGAAAGAAGAAAGAAAGAAAGAAAGAAAGAAAGAAAGAGAAAGAAAGAAAGAAAGAAAGAAAGAAGAAAGAAAGAAGAAAGAAAGAAAGGAAAGAAAGAAAGAAAGAAAGAAAGAAAGAAAGAAAGAAAGAAAAGAAGAAAAGAAAGAAAGAAAGAAAGAAAGAAAGAAAGAAAGAAAGAAAGAAAGAAAGAAAGAAAGAAAGAAAGAAAAGAAAGAAAGAAAGAAAGAAAGAAAGAAAAAGAAAGATGAGGCAGAACAAGATGATTCATGTTCATTCTATGGTTCTGTTAAAAAAATAAAGTGGGTGGGAGCCCCTGCTAGAAGCATATAAATTTTAAGAAAAGGAAAAAGGAAAAAAAAATAAGGGGAGGGGACTGGTGTGGCAAGTTGTTGTTATTTTATTTTTCATAGGCACAATAAGTTATGGGGTAATTAGAAAGGAAATTTCCTTGGCCTAAGTAAGAGATACAGGGTTTCTCTACCCTTAAAGCATACTGTTATGGTATCAACTACAATGTCTGGACATGTTCATTCTCAAACCCCAAGCTTTCTATGGTGCCAGGAAATGTTCTGCACGTTATGGTTGTCAAAGTCAGTCCTCTGCCATTTGAGGTCTTGGTTTTTGCACAGATCCTAGGACGAAGTCTAGGATAGACTTTATGGTTCCAGAAGTTCTGTTCAGTCATGTTGTTGTAGTAGATCTTTTATAATTATTTTGTTTTAGGTTTTCAGGCCACATTCTGCTGTGTATGTCTTACTCCTCTTGATTCTGTGCTCAGGGATCATTCCTGGTGATGCCTGGTGATGCTTAAATCAGGGTTAGCCACCTGCAAGGCAAGTGTTTTACCCCTGTACTATTTCTCTAGCCCTTGAAGTTCTATTTATATTTAATTTTTTTATTGACTTGAGATTCTCTGACTTATAATACTTGAAGTATAAATAAATTAATAAATTTTGTTGCTTCCTTTTGTAGTCACCACTTTTTTCTTACAAAATTAAGCATAGATGAATAAATTTTTAATATGTATAAATTTTAGATATTGAACTTTCTTATTGAGATTTAGGGTTTTTTTTCCTGCTAAATGTGTGTCTCTGTATTCATAAGTGTTTTCAATTTCCCTTCTGTTTCTCTTTACAAACAGTCTTAGCAGATCATTTTATTCAGAAAATTATCATGTCTAAAACACAAAATAGCACTTTGTCCATATTATATATTATATATTATATATATATATATATTTGTTTTTGTTTGTTTGTTTGTTTGTTTGGGCCACACCCAGTGGTGCTCAGGGTTACTCCTGGCTCTGCACACAGAAATCACTCCTGGCAGGCTAGGAGGACTATTTGGGATGCCGGAGATTCAACATGGGTCCTTTCAGGGTTGGTACTGAGCAAGGCAAATGCCCTACTGCTGTGCTAACACTCTGCCCCCTCCTCATATTTTTTAGTGAAACACTGTCAGATAAAATTTCTGAAATGTTAAAAAAAATTCTGAAATGTTGAGAGTAATTTTGTATGCTTGTATAGCTGCTTTAGCATAATAGTTGACTCAAAATAACAAAAAGTGATTTACAAATGACAACAATACTATATATTCCATATGCTGCAACTTTTGTTGTATAGTCTATGAAATATGAAATATTGTGATAGGCAATATTGTTTGATATTTTTAACTATTTTATAAAATAGTAGATGTTTCAGAAAGTGTGTTCAGAATAAAGCACATGAAATTTTAAATGACTAGGTTAAGCTGACAAATTTCAAATATTAAATTTTGGGTAGCTTTTTCTGTTGGGTTTGGTAGATTTGCTTTTGGTGGAATTTATATATTTGATTTTCTTCTATGAAGAAAATGTGCTCCTCCCTTCTTTAATAAAAGATAATGTTGACTTATTCTCTGGTTACACATCTCAACAGTGTATTTATGCAGAGGTAAAGGAAATTTCTGCCTTTTGACATCCAGGAGTTCAAGGATCTGCTTTAGATTCTGATTTCTCAGGCAGTCAGAGCACCCTCATCTGGAGCCAGACTGTTCAGAAAGGCAGCAGTGGCTCTTCTTCAGGTCAAAGGTGGTACATAGTTGTTTATGCACACCTGCTTTGAATTTCAGTACTACCACTTCATAGTGTGTGACTTTTAGAAAGTCTTAACCTCAGTTTCCTCATCTATAAAAATGCGAAGGAAACATCCCGTCATAAAATCACTGTAAATATAAAGTATTTTGTGTAGGAAAGGAAGTAAATAAATGCCAGTTTTTAATAACTCTCTTCAGGTTTCCTCCTCCTTTTGGGTTGAAGTCCTTAACAATAAAATACATATATTTATGTATTTTCTTCTCTACTAGAGATACAGACAACACATCAGTATTTCTCAATCTTTCTGTAACTGTGACCCTTTTTCGATCTTTTTTCCTTCCGGTGTCCCACCTATTTCTTATAGTTGGTTACTCTGTCTTATGCTTTGGAATATCCTGGCAGGCCCACTGAGGACCTTGTGACCCTGGTTGAGGAAGTGTGGTCCTAAGTTATCAAAGCTATCAAAATAAGCTGGGCCAACAAAATACAGTTGATTCTTTTTAGGTGAGGTGATACTGTTCTGTCCAAGTAAAGTGCTGAATCTCCTGTGGAACATTTTTATATCTGATTAATACATAATTTTAGTTTGAGGTGTTATGGTTATGTTTAAGACACTTTATATTTAATACATATGTTTTCTCTTTTGATAAAATTATCAGACTTTCAAGACTTGTGTAAAAATATTACTGAGGTCATTCAAATGATAAAGCAAGGATATCTTGCTTTATATATAAAATAATGATTAAAAATATAATGATTTAGAATAATAGTGAATACTATTTTAAGCAACAGTTATATTTTAACTATACCTGTCTGGTGTGTGTTCTTAGCTCCATGAGGCTATTAGAGTCTCAAGGAAAGTCCAACAGTTAGAAAGGTTAAGTAACTGTCTCAAGTAATCTTGTAAGAAGAGTTAGAATTTGAATTTCCATTTGTCTAACTGTGCCCCTTTTAGGAAGTAGCATTGGGTACGTAGGTGAATGCCCAAATCAATTTTGGATTCTATAATGAAATTAAGTGCGATATAAAACTACAAATTCTTGTGAAAAGAATTTGGCTTTTGCTGAAGAAAACGGAAATTAGTTTTGAGGATGTGGGGAATTAAAGGTGTTTATTTCCTTGTTCAAATAGTGGCTCAGCAATTGAGAAAATGCAAATAAAATGACAGTCAGTGGAGACCCAAGAGGGGTTGAAGGTAGTGAAATTCTAACACATCGCTAAGTTTATTGACTTACCACAGTCAAATAGCTAAATAAGATTCTTATCTGTAAATATTTTATGCAAAGTAGTGTTTTAGTAGCACACTAGAAAGTGCTTGAATAGAAAACGAGAATTTTAAAAATCATGATTTCCTTAAATCATATGTGTTATGAATTATATTGATTAAACATTTCTGTCTTGCATTTTTTTATATTCTATTTTTATAATAATAATTTTTATTTTGACCAAAGGTTGATTACATATCTTTTATAGTAATATCTTAGGTACATATTGACATTGCACCAGGGGGAATTTCTACCACCAAGTTGTCCTCCCCTCCACCCCCGTTCCCAGCATGCATCCCATATCCCTTCCCTTACCCCCCTGGCTGTAGTATAAGTCGGTCCCCCCTCTGTTGTCTAGAGTGTTGTAGATTGGGTATCGAATCTGTTGTCCATTGGCTTTGGGTTTGGTGTTTAAGTCAGAATCATTTTTAATACCTACTTAGTGACTACACAACTGGTTTGGTCTCTTGGTACCCTCCATTATTTCCCCCTCAATTTGAGAGGGTGGAACAAGATGGTTCAAGTTATGTGGTCTCTGTTTGCAGAAAGAAAAAATTAAAATGGGGTAAAAAATCAAAACAAGCAACAAAAATGGGCGGACTCCTGAGGCTATAACATATTTAATTTGAGAGAAGGGAAAAAGGAAGAGAGCAGTTACATATTTATATCAAATCTCTGCATTATTGCCCTTGAAACAATAAAAATACTGACTATTGTCTGGTTTATTAGGTACTTTATTTTGTTTCATCACATTTTTGTTGATTGAACTTAATTTTCAACTACAAATGACAAATGTAAGCATCTTTCAGAAAACTAGCATCGAAGTTATTTGATGAATGCGACATTGTGCTAAATTTTAGCATTGGAATTAGCATCTCCTAAGATACATGATTTTGTTTGTGTTACATAATTCACATGTGGAGAGTCACTGATGACTTTTTATAGTATTGAACTTAAGTACTAAGTGCTGAGGGAGGTTCCCTTAACCTCAAGGAACTTGTCTTTTGGATGATTACAACCAGCAGCTGTAAAAGACAGAAAAAATACCTAACACCACGTATTATTGGATAAAACTCTGACTGTTTAGTGACATTTGAGTAAAAAAAAATTTGCTTCATCAGAAAGAGATTTGATTCCATTTGTTTCCTTGACTAAGTACAAATGCTTTTAGCACATTAGGAGACAATAGAACCACCCATTCTTTGTCCCACAAATGTCTGATTACTTCTTTGGAGGATGATAACACTAGCAGAGATGAATAATACTTATAGTACTTATCAGGTCACTCGGGTTACAACTGACTCTGCACTCAGAAATCACTCCTGGCAGGCTCGAGGGACTATATAGGATGCAAGGATTGAACCCTAGGACTGCTGCGTGAAAGACAAATGCTCTACCCACTGTTCCATTGCTCAGCCCTGAGTTTCACAATTTAAGTAGGATAAACTGTGGTTTCTCTGATCTATATTTTGGAATCTTGTGTCAAATTCCACGTCACGTACTTTGAAATGTCCAGACTAGAGTCTGTCTTGGAAGTTTTAAGTAGCTCATTTGCTTTTGTGCCCAGGGATCCACGCTTCTGGGGCAGACTTCTGAGTCCACCTAGTTTATTAGGCTACAGCCTAATAAATATGTAGTCATGCTTCGGTTTTTTGAGACACTTGCCAGGTGTTATACTTTATATCTAGTACTCTTATTCTTATGGTTTAGAACCTATCTTTTCATAAATATTTTATGTCCTCACTTTGATTGAAAAGCTGGCTCTTTTCCCCCAAATAATTTGCTGCAGCTTTTGCAGGTAATCTGCTCGTTTTCACATATTTATTTGATCTTTTTATCAATGGAAAGTCTTTGGAGGTGACATCTTCTAGTTTATATTGCTAAACTGCTGTTTCTAGCAGAAGGCTGTAAGAATCTACAATGAACACCTCCAATATGCAAAACAAAATTCAACACCTGAAATAAATGAACAAAATTTTAGAATCATGTATCCTGCAAGACTGAAACCAGGAGAAAATAAAATGCTTAGAGCAACCCAATTACAAGTTCGGAAATAGACTAGTAATCAGAAACTATCGTGGGACCTATATGTGGCTTCAGTGGTTAAGAGCACATCTTTATGTATTATAAGATCCAAACTTGGTCCTGGATTACTGCTAAAATATTGTTTAAAATATAAGCCCAGAACCCAGATGTTTTTCCCCTTATGAATTCTACAAAGTATTTGAAAGAAGAATACCCATTCTCAACTCTTTCAGAAAATCAACAGGAGGAACGTTCTGAAACTCATTCTACAAATCCAGTATCAACTTAATGTCCCAAAGAAAATAGGGATAAAAGAAAAAAGGAACAAGAGTAGACCTATATCTTAAAATGAATACAGAAAAACTCCTTGATAGTAAGCCAGAAACATGTGCCTTGCATATGTCAGTCTCTGATTCAATCTCTGATATTGATTATGGTCTTTTGAGTACTTCAGTAGTAATCTCTAAGTACAGAGTCAGGAGTAAGTTCTATGCACTACAGGAATAATCACCAAATACTGTTGGGTGTACCATACCCCCAACAAAACAAAGCAAAAAAAAAATCTTGGGTAAAATGAATGCAACAACCCAACAGCAGACTCACTCAAAAAACCAAGTCAGATTTATATTTGGGATGTAAGATAGTTCAAGACATGCAAAACAATTAATGTAATATACATCTAAGTTAAAGGGATAAAAATTACACAGTGATGCCAATAATGTTAAAAGTATTTAAAAGAGGGGCTGGAGAGATAGCATGGAAGTAAGGCATTTGCCTTGCATGCAGGACAGTGATTCGAATCCCAGCATCCCATATGGTCTCCCGAGCCTGCCAGGAGTGATTTCTGAGCATAGAGCCAGGAGTAACTGCTGAGCGCTGCCAAGTGTGACCCAAAAACCAACCCCCCCAAAAAAAAGTATTTAAAGAGTCACCAACCCATTATGATTGAAACACACTTACTAAATTTGAATAGAATGAATATAACATAATAAAGGCCATCTATATGTGGTAAACACACTCTAATATTCTTTAGGGAAAAAAAATCAAAAGCTTTCCCCTTTAAAATTTGGAATAAGTTAAGGATATCTATTCAAAAGATTTTTCTATATCCTAGATAATAATTAGTCAAGCAAAAAGAAATAATAGTGAAAAAGATTAGAAAACAAAAAATATTTTTGCTATTTTTAGATTACATAGATATCTAAAGACTGCATCAAAAAACTAGTAATGAGTATAGTAAAGTGCCAAGAAACAAAATTAATACACATTGTAAATTATTTTTTTGTTTTTGTTTTTGGACCACACCCCGGCAGCACTCAGGGGTTACTCCTTGCTCTGTGATCAAAAAATCCATTCCTGGCAGGGCTCTGGGAACTATATGGGATGCCGGCGATAGAACCCAGGTCTGTCCTGGGTCACCACACACAGGGCAAACACCCCTACTGCTGTGCTGTCCTCTCTGGCCCCCAATACCCATTATATTTTATAGGGGTATTTGGAGATGCTTGGAGGACTTGAACTTTAGTTCTAGCATTTGGGACTATTATACCTGGAGCTTCTTCCAGTGATTGGGGGACTACCAGTACCCTGGAAATGCTTGAAAATTGTTGGTGCCAGGGAATTAATGTAGGGGCCTCACAAAATGCTACTGTATAAACAAAATAACCTACTTCACAGGACTTCACAGAGGGTTGATATGTAGTTTACATAACTTAAACAACTTCACAACAAAGGACGCAAACCAATAAAAACCAAACATTTCTGGGCTGGAGTGGTGGCACAAGTGGTAGGGCATTTGCCTTGCATGCACTAACCTAGGACTGGTTTGATCCCCCAGCATCTCATATGTTTCCCCAAGCCAGGAGCGATTTTCTGAGCGCTTAGCCAGGAGTAACCCCTGAGCATCCCTGGGTGTGGCCAAAACAAACAAACAAACACAAAAAAACCCAGATATTTCCCCATAGATGGCAAACTGTCTACAGACTCATGAAAAAGTACTAAACATTATGTATTATTAGGGAAATGCAAATCAAAACCACAATGTGTATGTGAGATATAAATTGGTACAGCCTCTAAGATCAATGGAATGGACGTTCTTTCAAAAAATTAAAATGGAAAGTCTATATGTCACTCCTTTAGGGATTTTATTTACAAGTTCTGAAAATATTAATTTTGGGGGCCAAAGCGGGTGGTGTAAACAGTAAGGCGTTTTTGCCTTGCATGCATCTGACCTGGGGACTGTGGTTTGATCCTTGGGCATCCCATATGGTCCTCCAAGTCAGAAGCGATTTCTGAGCACATAGCCAGGAGTAACTCCTGAGCATCACAGGGTATGGCCCCAAAGCAAACAAAAAATTAATTTGACAGAACATTTACACAGCTGTGTTTATAGTAGTATTAATCACATTAGCTAAAACATGGAGCCTGCCTAATATCCATCAATAGAGACTGGATGATCTGTATACTGTGATCTATGTACTCAGTGGAATACTATTCTGATTAGATTGTACCTATTGGGACAAAATGGATGTTTGAGATTATGCTAAGTGAAATAAGGAAGTGGAAGGCAATTTTGCCAAAGTATCACTCATATGGGAATCTGATTAACTAATCCAATCTGGCAAAATTACAAAATTTGTGGACTTAGTGAAAGTATCTCATGGTCACTAGAGAGAAAGTGAAGTAAAAAGGGAGTCTTTTGGTAGGTAGAATGTTACTGCAACTTTGGTAGGGAACATTGACAATCTCTTACTCACATAGAAGTTTGTAAAACTGAATCCATTAGAAAATACATAAAATTTTAAGTTGACGAAGTCAACAAATAATTATTGGTGTTAAAAATCATACTATGCATAAAAACTCCTGATAAGGTGTGACTGAGCAGAGTGAAAGTAGAAGTGTTATTTGGAGGGAAGATCCTTGAATATCAGATTTTCAGGTTTGGATTGTAGAAGATTATGGTTATGATTAAGTATCTCCCTTGTAGTCTCTCAACTTTAGTAAAAACTAGACACTTAGAAATAATAAAATTAAGTTCTTTGCCAAATAGTTGTGAAGACTGTCAAAGAACATGAAATTTTTTTAGAAATATGAGCTTGAGTTTTTTATTATAATTTGTGAGTGACCAATTTATACTTACTAAATATAGGAGCAAATTATAATATAAAATGAACAGTTTGTGGAAGGCAATGATGAATGTATATTTATTTAGCTTATGTATTAAGCCAGAATAATATTTTCTGTACAAATAATACTATAATATAATATTATAATATAAAATTTAATATTAGATTTATTAAAGTATAATACAAATACATGAAATACTGATTTATTTACATAAACATGGTAAAATTCTGTGTTGGTAGAATATTTGCTTAAGGTTTGCAGTTGAATAATATAATGATTTCTTTCAAGTAATTATGTCTTTATTTTTATGGACCTAATTCAAAAATAGGTAAACAAATGGGCAAAACCCATGAAATCATTCTAGCAAGTAAAGATATTGAGAAAGAAGTCTTTCAATTATTTAGAACATTCAGGGATGTAGATCAGTGGTAGGCCACACAGGTTTTACATATGTCAGGAACTTGTACAATCCCTAATAGCATTAATTAAAATAAAAGTTGGGAACCAAATTCTAAATAAAATCATTTCTTGGTCAGATATGATTTTTGAAGCTGAATTGTGAAAATAAATAATGGGAAAATAACAGTGAACATTGACAAAAAATTATTTGGCAATGAGTTTCAGCAAGAGGCAAAATGTAGAATATAGTCACTAGAACAAGGAGATGGCCATAATACCCAACATATCCATTCCATTTATTTGTTGTTACCTTTCATATTATTGTACAATCTGTATGGAATAAGCCCTATTTAATATTCTGCTCACCAGGTTCTTGCATTCGGAATCCATAACCTAATCTGGGACAGGTTTATCTTAGTTATAGTACGACTGGGTTCTAAAACAGAAAGGCTAAGAATGGCATGATGGGACTCTGTCAATGTGAATGGAGAGTCCACTCCAAGATGACTTTTTACTGATCTTTTGTTTGAACTTAGATAATTTGAAGGTTAGATTCAGCTGATTTTGTTGACTTGGGATTGTTGACTTTTTATTTAAAGCCTTTATGAAATTGTGTAACTTTTAAAACGTTATTTTTTGTTTGTTTTTTTGGGGGGCCACATCCAGTGACGCTCAGGGCTTACTCCTAGCTATGCACTTAGAAATTGCCCCTGGCTTAGGGGACCATATAGGATGCCTGGGAATCGATCGAGGTTTGTCCTAGGTTATCGCATGCGAGGCAGTCACCCTACCCGCTTGTGCCACTGCTCCCAGCCCTTGTTTGTTTTGAAATAAAATTTTGTGTGATTTATTCTTAGTTAATGTGTTCTCTGTTTACCTATTGTACATACCATATACCTGGGGGTCACATGAAAATTTCCTAGATAAAAGTGATTGTCTTTGATTAAGAACTTCAAGCATTTTAGGCATATGTGCATCCAATGATCAGTAGAGGTTGTGCTAATTAACATTGAATTTCTCATTGGTAAGAGCAGAGTAGTGAGTTCAGTTAGAGAAATGACTACACTAACAATGTTAATGAGTGAGAGAAATAGAATGCCTGTTTAGAATACAGGCAGGGATAGGGGGGAGGGAGATAGAGGGCATTGGTGGTGGGAATGTTGCACTGGTGAGAGGGGGTGTTCTTTTTTATAACTTAAACCCAACTACAGACATGTTTGTAATCATAGTACTTAAATAAAGATTTTAATTAAAAAAAAACACACAAAATATGTGAATGTGGCATAGAGGTATTCACAATTTAGCAGTAATATCTAATAAACCTATTAATAAACCTAAAAAAAAAGTGATTGTCATGGGAAAATTTCAAGGAGTCCAGACTAGAGGTTAGGTGTTTTCTTTAGTGCTTGCATTTTCATGACATAGTGGCCTCTGGAGACTGGGAAAGAAGCTGCCTGATTTATTATATTGATCTGAACTTGGAAGACATTCAATATAAAGTTCATTATATTCTGTTGGTAATGAGCTAGTCATTAAGAGCATCTTAGTTTCAGGAGGAGAATTGAACTCTACTTCTTGATAAAACAGTGTAAACTGAATTACAAGAAATATTTGTCACTCAGAAGACAAACATTCATTATTCATATTTGTTTGATCTTTTGTTGAAGGTTTTTGACTCACAGCTCTCTAAACTGTTGGAATTTCTTAAGTGTTGAAAATCACAAAGGGATGTTTTACTGTTAATGAAATGGTTTTGGAGCTCCAACTAAAGATGGAGGTAGGAGGTAGTTGCTGGGAGAACTAGCCAAGTGGTTAATTTAGGGTTGAGAAATTAAGTTATGACCTCCAGGAAAGGTAGAGGGCCTGGAGATTGAATCAATCACCAGCAACTTATGATTTGATCAATTATGTCTAATATAATGTCTCTATTTAAATTAAAAAAGAAACACAAACTACATAGGACTGGAGAGAAGATAACTCGGGTTAAAGCACTTGCCTTCCATGCACTAACCACAGTTTGGTCCCTTGGTACCAAATGAAGTCCTCAGTCCCTGCCATGAGTGATCCCTAAGCCCTGGGTGTGTTGAATGTGACCTCAAATTCAAGTCTTGTATATTTTAGAGATTAGCCCTTATCTGATGGGTATTGGGTGAATAGTTTCTCCCACTCAGTGGGTGGCTCTTGTATCCTGCACACTATTTCCTTTGAGGTGCAGAAGCTTCTCAGGTTAATATATTCACATCTGTTAATCTCTGCTTTCACTTGTTTGGAGAGTGCATTTTCCTCCTTGAAGATGCCTTTAGTCTCAATGCCATGGAGTGTTTTAGCTATATGTTGTTCTATATACCTTATGGGAGGGGTGGCCAACAAGTTCGACACAGAAAGCCAAAATTTTAAACTGTGAGAGTCAGAGAGCCACACCATGCAGTGACCTGCCAAAACAGACAAACACTCACACAAAAGCATCTAATTTTAACAATAATCTATTAAACACATATTGCATTTTGCCATTTTGAGTGAGGGTCAAAATCCTGCAGTGATGGTGAGGGTGTGCTGCATCCTCCACACTAAGAACTAACTGCAAGATGTGACCCAACATGTGCAACATGGTTCCCCGCTCGCTGGCCCGTGCAGTTGTTTCCGAGGGGATGGGAGATGGGAGGACGCAGCTTGGGTGGTGGCGCTCGGAGATCTCTCCTCAGAGGTCCCTCCTCAGATGCAGCAGAACAAAATCCAAACTTGGCAAAGAGCCACAGTATACAAAATAATGATAAGAGGCAAAGAGCCACAATCATTTTGGCTGGGAGCCGCATGTGGCTCGAGAGCCCCGTGTTCACCACCCCTGGTCTAAACTGTGAAGTGAAGGGTCAGAGCCTGTTTCCTGGAATCTGCTATTCTCAGATAGAGACAGCCTGCAATTCTCCTTGAGTTGCTTGTTAGAATGGGGAAGTCACAGTGTACATTTGTTTTGAAATTGAGTTCATCAAAGAACCTGTTCAGAGCACATTGCTGAAGAGTATTTGAAGAATATAGGAAATACTCTGTCAATTTCTGGATACTATCGTCTGCCAAAAGGTTTTCTTTATGGGATTAGGGGGAAATCATTTACAGCATTTTATTATTCACACACTTTATTTTGTTGTTTTATTTTGGTGCCACGTTTGGTTGTAATTAATTAGGAGTTACTTATCACTTATTGCTAAGAGATTGCTACTCTGGGGACCATGTACTGCCGGGTATCAAATTTGAGCCTCCACCACATTGCTACATTTGCACTGCAGGACGTTGAGCTGGCTTTTTCCCCAATTATCCACTAGTTTCCTGAGAGTAAAAATATGAGAGATAATAACATAGTATGCATTTTAAGGAAAAAACTCTTACTTGCCATTTTAAAGGGAGCTATAGATTCTTCAGATTAGCACTCTTCCCCTAAATTTTCCCAAAGTCCTTTCAGATATATGGTAATTTTGTTGGTAAGGTAGAGTTTTCAAATGATAGACATAGCAGAAAATTGGAAATTTTACTAAATAATGCAAATGATATGCATTTTGGATATTGTGACTGCTCTCCCTCTTTCTGGTATTTCCTATTTGAACAATAGGACATAATTTCAGAGCCTTTAACAATCCGTCCAAGATTTTTAACATTGCATTAAACTTCCTGTAAAGTTTAGGGAAGTAGCAACCTATATTGATTTAGAGTTATGCATTAATTATTAACTGTGTTGTAAAAGAAATTTATCAATCTGATTTGAGTTCTTATTTCTATCCTTAGATTCTTCGCGAAAGGAGAATTCATAAATAGTGCTTGTCTCAGAAAGGAAGAAACTAAAATATAGCAGCTCACCAGTGAGTGCTAACCAGAATGGTCTTATAGAGGACAAAGCCCAATGCAGGGCGAATTATAATAGGCTATTCAAATAGAATGCTGAATATTTGAATACTGAATATTTATGGAAGTTGAGATTTGGTTTTTGTTTCATCATTTTATCATAATCAAAATACTCAATAATTGTGAATGTTGACATTTTTATCACTTTGGAAAAGCAGAAAGTTCTTGGTAGATGATATAAATAGCTCATATTTTTGGAGCTATTTGAATATTTCAGTGATAGAACTGATAAATTCACTGCATGGTAAAACTATTAGCTAGTAACTCTGATGCTTATGCAAAATTATATTCTTGAATAGAAGACATATTTTGGTGAGTCTAAATGCTGGCTGTGAGGCTAGAGTTATAAAACAGCATGTAAAGCACTTGCCTTGCATGTGGTCAACCAGAGTTGGATTCCCATATGGTATCCTGAGCCCGGCCAGGAGTGATCACTCAGTACAGTCAGGAGTAAGTCCTGTGACCCACTAAACCAAAAACCAAAACCAAAGGCT
This sequence comes from Suncus etruscus, assembly GCF_024139225.1. Taxonomy (NCBI): domain Eukaryota; kingdom Metazoa; phylum Chordata; class Mammalia; order Eulipotyphla; family Soricidae; genus Suncus; species Suncus etruscus. Next base: position 89,357,728 of record NC_064851.1, on the reverse strand, counting down.
GCTGTGGATTGGTAGAGCCCTAAATAATTTGGGGATATTTTTCTCCTTTTCATCTTTTAAGATTATCACTGAACATATATGCCACATCTGTAATGCCACTTGTACAAAATTGAATTAATATTCTCCACTAGACATGTCACATATACCAAGTAATGAAGAAGATATACCAGAAAGCCTCCATTACCATCTCAACCTAACATTACTGTCTGAACCTACCTAAAATCTCACTACTTAAGACTAGAACCTAAAATAGAATTTTCCTCTTCCTTTTTTTCTTTTATGTGTTTCTTCCTTTGAAGTCGTTTTTCTTTTCCATTTCCATTCTTCTAGGTAAAAAAGCAGCATTTTTAAAAATATTTTTAATATTTTATTAATTTTTTAATATTTTTATTAATGTGCCTTTTATTTCAACTTCTCTTGCTCAGTACTATAGTACTATTAAAAATTTAATATGATTCACAAGATTTTGTTTTGTTTTGTTTTGTTTTTAGGTTTTGGGCCACATCTGCAGCACTCGGGTTATTCCTTGCTCTGTGCTCAGAAATTGCTCCTGCCAGATGCAGATATGCCAGACAGGCGCAGGATAACATATGGGCTTAAATAGATTAAATCTGAGTCAGCCATTTGCAAGGCAAATACCTTATCTGCTGTGCTATTGCTCCAGCCTCAATTTTCTCTTAGTTCTTTACCAGAGTATTACCTTTGCATGTTTTTTGCATATTTGTTGGTTTACTGGCCTACAGGTTTAAGTGTCCATATTTGGATTCTATGGTAAAGCCAATATTTAATTTGTACACATATATTAATAAAATTAAACATGTATATTTAATATAAAATTTAATATTTAAATTAAGTAAGACTACTATTAGAACTAGGTGGCACTAATGCTATGACTACCTCTATATAAGCAAATCAGAATGTAAGCATAGGAATTCAGGAATCCAAACAAGAGTATTCCTAAATACAGGGATTGTGTAACAAAAGTATGTGAATTTCTCTGCCATTTCCTTCTGTGCTAAGTACTAATCTGTAATTTAATGAATTTAATGTACTACTTATGTTATTCCTAGTAATAGTTAAAGTAAATATATTAATTACTTAAAATCATCTATACTATAGAAAATTCTGAATTATTTTATGTAACTGCTAAGCTTATATGTGTTAGTTTTTCTTTCATAGTTATAGATAATATGTACTTTATTTTTAAAATCTGGAAATCGGTTAGGAAGAGAAGTGCGTGCATTTTTTTAGTCAGTCACTAAACTAATTTTTTTCAGTGAATATTTTGAATTATACAACTTGAAAGCTCCTGGAATTTCATTACTTTTCTTGATATTCTTTTAGAATGGCACTGAGATGTTCTCAGTAGGGAAAGCATTGTAATATTTGTCTCATTAGACTATATGTAGTTCCTGCTGAGAAGTGGATTGAAACCTGAAAATGCTTATCACCACAGGAAACAAAAGAAAAAATATTTCAGAAAAACAGAGAGATCAATTTGGGATACTGCTGTTATATTTTAGAATTCTTCACATAAATTAAGTATGCATAGCATTTCTCTTTTTAACTACTGAATTTAATTTTATATGCCCTTATCTTTGCACTCAGTAAAGTTATAATTGACTTAAATCTTTTTTTCTTACTCAGCCACTCTTCTTCGCCATCAGAATGGCAGAGGGTAATGAATGTGTAAGTTTTTAAAGGACCACTTTTTGGCTCTTATACTGTTTCTTATCCCTACATTAAATTGGAAATGCCTATTATGGTGAGCAAAAGTTATTAATGATAGTATAATGATCACTTAGTTGTTGGGAAGAAAAATGGCCAAACACATTCAATCTTAGAGAAAAGCAAGATAAGTTTGATGTAGTGTGATTTTAGAAGTATCTACTGTGCTGTGTAGATAGGGGATAAAACCTATGCAGTAAACCCTGGCAACAGCAGCTGAGTTCTAACCATTTTAAATAAATGGTATCCCAGATTACCACTAAATGGCAGATCACTGTTGGTATGTGGCCATGTAAATAATCTAAATTGGTATGTGCTGCTCAAGGATGAGCTGTGGTGAAAATAGAATGAAGTGAATAGAGAAGACATACAATTCTTGCCCTACTGAATGCTGGTAGAGGGTACCACCTCACGTGGTGGGTGAGTTGAGTCACCCACCAGATTCCCTTGCCATGACCATATTCTTTAATAACTCTTCACTTAGGTCTCAACTCAAACCCCTCATCATCCCACAAAACAAATTTGTGTTAGGAACCTCAGGGGTCTCCTGAGTTATCTTGATATCTTTGAATGTTGCTTAGTGTCATCCCATTCAATATATCCTCTTCAGAATTACCCAAATTTTGATTTTGTTGTTATTTTTTGACACAGCCAGGAGTGCTCAGAGCATACTCCTTGCTCATTGTATAGGGGTTGCTTCCACTAGTGCTCTGGGATCTAGTGCTTGGAATTGAGCCCCATGACTCAATTGAGCTTGCTATTCAGTCCCTTGCTTTCCTTTAATTAAATTTAAATAGTCTTTAAAGATTATTTAAAGAATCTTGATTTATAAAGTTATTGATATTTTGGTTTTAGGAATATAATATTTCAATACCAATTCCTCCATAGCTATCAACGCCATCAGTGCTTCATACTTCTACTTCCAACTCCTGTCCCCCCAACTACCATCTTGCTGCAAAGTCACATTACTAAGTTTGGAATTTGCAACTTAAATCTCATGTTTTCAGTATTGTTGAGTCTGTGCTTTGGATATATAGCTTTAACACTTTTCCCACATCTCTAGAATCAAAAGCCCCTGATCCCGGTTTCTCCATTACTTCCTTTTCTCATCTTCTTCCTTCCCTCCTTGAATTATTTTCTTCTTTGCTTTATAAGCTCTGTAGTCAAGGGTTAGCTAAGTATCCCACTTAACTACATTACATTTCCTCATCCATGTATTCTATATTTCTTACATGTGTGAGATCATCCTGTATTCCTTTTCAAAATGCAAGTCAAAGCAGGCTATTTCTTTACTTAAAACCCTTAATTGATTTTCTACTACTTATAAAGGAAAGGTATATTTATTAAATTCAGTAAAAAGTTTTGATACTCTTGCTTTTTATTTGCGTATTATATTGGAGTGCTTCTTTAAGAAAATGCAGCATATCAGCACTCAGGAGAGATGAAGTCATGAAATTTTTCTATACATGGATGTACATGGAATCTATTATGCTGAGTAAAATAAGTCAGAGGGAGGGAGAGAGACACAGAATAGTCTCACTCATCTATGGGTTTTAAGAAAAATAAAAGACATTCTTGCAATAATTTTCAGAGACAAAAAAGAGGAGGGCTAGAAGTTTCAGCCCACTACATGAAGCTCACCACAAAGAGTGGTGAGTGCAGTTAGAGAAATAACTACATTGAGAACTATCAACAATGTGAGTGAATGAGGGAAGTAGAATGCCTGTCTAGAGCACAGGCGAGAGTTGGTGGGGAGGTGGGAGATTTGGGACATTGGTTATGGGAATATTGCACTGGTGAAGGGAGTTATTCTTTACATGACTGAAACCCAATCACAATCATGTTTGTAATCAAGGTGTTTAAATAAAGATATAAAAAAAAGAAAATGCAGCATATGAAAATTCAAGTCCTGTTGAGTTTGCACTGTCTCTTAAACATGTTTGTTTATTCCCTTTTTGTTTTGTTTTATTTTGGGGCTATACCTGGCATACTCAGGGGTTACTCCTGGCTATGTGCTCAGGAATTACTCCTGGTAGGGATTGGAGGGCTATATTGGTTGTCAGGGATTGAACCCAGATCAGCCACATATAAGGTAAGTACCTTCACCTCTGTGGAGTCTCTTCAGCCCCATATTTGTTTATTCTTGTGTAAAAATCATTTTAAGCTTAAATTCAGGTGTGGGAACAGATCCGTTACAGCTTTAAAGACCACCAAACATTGTATATAATGGAAAATTGGAAGGATAGTAAAACAGGGACTGTTGTGACTTATATTTTGAGATAACTGCTTTGCTGCAGGATGAGGAGTAGATTGTATTATACTTGAGTGGAAGTAGGAAATCAGTTAGCAATTTCTGCAGTGTTTCTGGCAAAGAAGCCAGAACTTATATGATGGTTTGCATTCAGGCAGTTGCTGTGGAGATGGAGAGATGTGTAGAGATTTGTGGCATATTTTGGAAGTACAACTGATAGGCCCTAGTAATGACTTCTTGTATGGGGTGAGGAAAACAATAGAAAGAACTAAGAGGTGAGACTTTTGTATATTTTTATTCTTGAACAGCCTGAAGGAAGAAAATGGGAAATTTAGAATATAAGTACTTATGTTCAAAATAGGTAAGAAAAATTATTTTAAGGCATGAATTAAGTAGCCAATACTAAGAATGGAAGAATGCATCAGAATCTCTGACTTAAAGAATATAAGAGCTGATAATTAAGTATGTAACTCTAAAGTTCTTAGACTATAGTCATGTCTCAGGAGATACTCAGGCATTCCACATCCCAGCTCAGAACTCAAGTCTGATGCCTTAGAATAGATATTTGGAAAGCTGAGACTTTGAAGCCATTTCTTTAAAGATTCTTGACTTAATTTTTTTTTATTACTTTAGTTAAGCACCATGGGTCACATGGTTGCTCAAATACATTTGTTTCTACCATTCAATGTTCAAACACCAATTCTACCACTAGTGTAAAGTTCCCTCCACCATTGTGGATTCCTACCCACCCCTGAAACAGCCTCTTTGGCAGGCATGAAATAATTTACTTTATGTTGCTTGTTTATAACTAAATAGTAATGGAATTATTGAAAAAATTGCAATTGTAATTACAATTTGTAATTAATTACAATTGTATGCCTCCATGCATACAATATTTGTTGATAGTATTCTATGCATATATTTTACATATGTATAATATCCATCTTGTATTGTGCCCTTGACACTACCCTAAAAAGCTCATGTCTAGTCCTTTACTGCCTCAGTCCCAACCATTATTTTCCCCCATTTACCCATTTTGCCTTCAATACTGTACAGGTCAATCACAAACCAAAGTGTTTCACTGAATTTAACACCCCACCCAACTATTTCAAAATTTTCCTCTATATATTTGCTTTGTTTGTTCTTCTCTTTGTTATCTGTTTAATAAGGAAGTCTGTAGAAGTGTCCCTTGATTTAAAGTTTATGTTAGAACCAAGTCAAGGAGATTGTTGAACTTGTTCTAGTGTCCCCATAGGCACCAATCACACCATGTGGCATTGTTCTTCCTTTGCATAGGCACATTAAAATGGGAAATTATATACAAACTCGTTTTTATCTAATAGAGATATGAACACAAATCTTGTAATGCAGTGGGATCTTACACTCTGAACATTGTCACAAAGACCTGGCTTAGGCCTCAGAAGAACGGGCATTGTCCATTTACCCCTGAACCAGGGATGCCATCTACAAAACAACCATGGTCGTATACTACATCACCTGTAAGCAATCCTCTACCAGGGAAGAACCTACCACTGCTCTGGAATAAACTTTTTTAACAGCGACTTTCCTTTAACACCCAGAGGACTTAACAACAACGACCTGCTTTCAGGACTAAGCTCTCTGCATCACCCTCTAATTGTGAGTGAAACTAAAGGACGCTCCACATCATCCTGACTTTGATGTAGGATATGGACATATTCCAGGATCCTTAGGTACAGAAACCTGACACCAACAACAGAGACTGTGTGAAAAATAAAAGTGTATTGGCACTACAGACAATGACTTGGGTTGGACAACCTAGTATGCCTGAAGCCTAGAGTTGGTCTTATGTCAGAAAACTTCAGGGGTAAGGTCTCCTTGTATTTAGGCCAAGGCTTTTCCTTTCCATGTCCCTTATATCTTGCTGGGCCTATGCAAACAATTGCTACTCTAACACTGTCTTTGCTGTTCTCCTTTCATCCTTAATGAAATAATGTATTATGATCAACTGTGTCAACAATACTATAGCCTTTAATGTTAAAGGAGTTACATAAATTTTGTGGCTTTAGATTGCTTTGTGTACTGCTAAGAAATGTTATAATGTACTACAATCTGGAGAATTGAGGGAAAAGTAATTGTGTATGTGTTTTGTTTTTCTTAATGTTTTTTATTTTGGCTGAAAATTGAAAATTAAGGTGTCAGCAAGGGGATTTCTTTTGAGAATTCTGTTTATGGGTGATTGCCTTCCCACTGTAACTTCACCTAGTCTTTTCTTTGCATCTTTGTCTAGAAAAAAATGTTTTAGAAATAAAATAACTTACAAATTCAAAAGAAAAAGAAAAATTACAAGGAGATTTTTGTGAAAATTATTATATTTTGCAATGGATCATTAAGTCATTGCCTATAGGATTACTAAGCTGTTTGTTGCTCGTCACAACAAAATTATTATATTTTGTAATGGGGTCATTAAGTCATTGTTTATTGGTTTACTAAGCTGTTGTTATTGGTTTTATTTGTTAACCTTAGGTGATTTCTATGCTACTTTGATATCTGATTTGTCACATACCAACTGGTCTGTCAGTATTGAAAAATTTGGAGGGTTCACATGGCTCCATATGTGGTCATGTGTTCCAGGAGAGTGAAGTTCTGTGGCTGACATTGTAGCAGCTTTGGGTCATAGCTACAGTTCCAGGGTTTCATGAAGTACTAAGAGAGGGGCAGGTGGGTAGGGAAAGCTGCTTACCCTCACTCTGACAAGTCCAGGTGATCTCAGCCCAAATACCTGGAATTTTGGCTGGTTAGGCACCTCTACAGAGATCAATGGTGAAGTTGGGCCATTAGTGTGGCTGCGATTGTGGATTATGGGATCAATTGCTGAAGCTTCTGTAGGTTGGGACTTGGCCTGCTCTTCCTCTCAAGAAAAGACTGACTTTTTAAGAAGGACATTTTGGGCTGGAGAGAGAGAGAGCCTAATGGACTGATCATGGTGCCCACAAGCACCTTCAAGAGTGATTCTCGAGCACAGAGCCAGAGGTAATTCATGAATAATATCAAATGTGACTCCAAAACAAAACAAAAGGTGTATTTTGTTAGATACTTCAGAATTTAGTATTGATTAGGGTGCTTAAAAATATACTGATTATTGTTGCATAAAATAAACTTGCTCCTATTCTGTCTGGCTTATATAATTAATTCCATTATCTGGATATACCACAATTTATCCATTTACTTACTGAAGGATAGCATGATTGTTTCCTAAGTTTGGCAATTATGAATAAAGCTAGTATGAACATCTGTGTGCAGTGTTTTAGTGAGAACATAAGTTTTCTGTTCAAGTGGATAAAGAGGAGCAAATTATCTGGGATAAGACATATGGTTAGAGTGTGTTTTGTGAGAAACTGCTAAACTTGACTGGCTGTATCATTTTATATTCCTAACAGCAACAAGTGAGAGTACCCATTGATTCATATCTTTGCCAATATTTGATGTTACTGGTGTTCTGGATTTTGACCATTCTAACAGATTCACTCTCATTATTTGATTCACAATTCCCTAATGTTACCAGGCATATTTTTAATATAATTTTTATTTTGATCATAGTGGTTTACATATTGTTGACAATAATATTACAGGTTCACATTTACATAAAATCAGGGGGGTTCCCATCACCGATTTGTCCTCCCTACACCTCCGTGTTCGTCCTACCTCCCATATCCTCCTTCCTCACTTCCCGGGGCTGAGAGAAATTGTGGTCCCCTCTGTACCTAGCTTACTACTTAGTAGTCTTGGTCTTGGTGCCTCCCTTATTTCCCCCTCTAACTGGGAGGAAGGACTACATAATTCAAGTTATGTGGTTTTATTTGAAGAAGAGAAAAGTAATAAACTGGGATAAAAGTCTAATATGCCGAAAATGGGGGGGAATCCTTCTAGAGGCTCTCATCGTTGGTTTGAGAGATGGAGAAAAAGAAGGTGAAACACCCCAACAGTACAAAAAGAAGAGTCAAATATTCAATGAGCACTCCAGTGATAACGATAGGCACCACAAAAAAAAGCCATGGTCTTGAGTTAAAAAACATGGCAGATCACCTAAAGAAAGAAAAGAAAAGAAGAAAAAAGAACAATATAAATATAGATGGGGACAACAACTTCAATAACCACATCAAAACAAAGAAATCGATGAAAAGTAGATAGGTAAATAAAAATAATAAATGAAGAAAAAATAATATATAAAAGATAAAAATGTTTTGTGCTTTTTACTAGGCATATTTTTATATACTTAGCTTTTGTATGCCTTTTTGCTCTTCAGTATTTTTGGACCAGATAGATAGTGTTCAGGGCTTTCTCCTAAAATTACTACTGCTGGTGCTTGTGATGGGAGAGGACCATATCTGGTACTGGACTTAGAACCTGAGTTGGCTGCACACAAATCATGTGTCATTCCAACTACACTGTCTGTCTGACCCAGCATGTGTTCTTTATGACATATCCATTGAGACCCTTTGCTTACTGATGTCTAAATCTTAGGTACTTGTTTTCCCATGTGGGTGCCATGGGTGCTTGATGGTGCTTGAGGACCTTGTCCCCTGGCAGTGCTTGGGGATTATGTTGCCAGGGATTGAACCTAGGGATTTATATATGCAAGGCATAAGTTGTACAACATTGCTTGAACTGTATTTCTGTACTTCAAATGTTTTTAACTCTTTAAAAACTTAGAAGCAGGGGCCAGAGTGGTGGTGCAAGCGGTAAGGCATCTGCCTTGCCTGCGCTAACCTAGCTAGGACAGACCACAATTTGATTCCCCAATATCACATATGGTCCCCCCAAGCCAGGAGCAATTTCTGAGCGAATAGCTAGGAATAACCCTTGAGCATCACTGGGTGTGACCCAAACCCCCCCCCAAAACAATTTAAAAGCAGCCTATTATTCCTGGGATTAGTACTTACTTTCCAGTGCTCTGCTTGCCAAATTAGTCTCCTTTTCAGTGGTTTTTCTCTTTCTCAACTCTGAGGTATTTTTTCACTTTGACAACCCATTTATTATTTCTGCATTTGCCTTTTTTTTTTGCATGGTTTCTTGCTTGAGCTCTCCTTTTTTGGTAAAGACACGGTTAATATGTGTTTTTGTCCCTTCTACTTTTCTGATTTCTTAGGTTACTTGTAAGCTAATGATTTAGGTGATACTTTTGTGGATTTAATAAATTTTTATGTTCTATTTTAAACATTTTATTTACATGTACTTCCTACTGATATTGTAGGATTTTAAGTTAATAATGATGGCTGATTTTAAGATTAAATTGGGGCCGGAAAATTATCATGGAGGTAGGGCATTTGCCTTGTATACAGAGGACGGTGGTTCGAATCCCAGCATCCATATGGTCCCCTGAGCGAGCCAGAAGTGATTTCTGAGCATAGAGCCAGGAGTAACCCCTGAGCGCTGCCAGGTGTAACCCTCCCCCAAACAAAACAACAACAACAACAACAAAAAGATGGATCATTATTTTAACATTAATGGGTTGAAAATTATAAGGTTAGGCAATTGTAAGATTCATCCTTATTTAACACATATTTAAATATGAAAGTATCTTTTTTTTTTTTTTTTTTTTTTGGTTTTTGGGCCATACCCATTTGATGCTCAGGGGTTACACCTGGCTATGAGCTCAGAAATTGCTCCTGGCTTGGGTGGACCATATGGGACACCAGGGGATCGAACCACAGTCCGTCCTAGGCTAGTGCTTGCAAGGCAGACACCTTACCTCTAGCGCCACCTTCCTGGCTCCAAATATGAAAGTATCTTAAAATCACTGTCTAATGTTATTGTAGACATAAATAGAAAATGTATGTAGATTCCTTATCTCCTAAAATTAGACCCATTTCTCAATTAAACTTTAGAAATGAAATAAGTCACTAAGAACTTTTAACTTTATCTTGCTCTCCCTGGCATTAGACTTTCTCTCTGTTCACGATTATATGACCATGAAAGTGACCAGTTATCATTGTTATCTTGTGCCTATTTTATTTTATAGAGATGGGAACACACAAATCTTGTAAGCAGTGGGACCTTACATCCTCAACATTGTCATAAAGACCTGGCTCAGGCCTCAGAAGAACAGGCATTGTCCATTTACCTCTGAACCAGAGATGCCATCTTAAGCTTTATTTTAAGCAGTACTAAAGTGAGATTAATTAAGGATATTTGGGGATATTTTGCATATAAAATGTATTGAACATGTGTAATAAATCTTTAAAATTTGGTAAACTGTTTAATTCATTTACTTAGTTTTGGTTAAAGTTTGGTAGCACAGAACCAATTTTACACACCATATATAATAGTAATAGGCCATGCGCTCTGGAGAGATAGTACACTGGTGCTACAATCAGTACTACAGAACCAATAACACACACCTTAAGTAATAAGACTTGTAGTTTGGAGAGATTGTACCGAGGTAAGTACATGCCTTGCACATAGCAGGCCTGGGTTTTATCCTGGCATCCCATATGGTCCCCAGAGTACTGCCAGGAGAGATTCTTGAGTGCAGAATAACCCCTAAGCATCACCAGGTGTGATCCAAAATGAAAAAAATAAAATAAAATAATAAACCTGTGATAAGCCCCCTGTTAGCTATTTCATAAGTTAAGTCATCTGGCAAAGTCTATTTTGTTATAAAGGAGAATACTTGAACATTAGCAGAATTATAATTTCCAATTATAATTTAAAATTAAAGTTTTATGGTACCTTTGGCTCAAATAAATCTAAGTGAACTTTGTTGTGTTAACTGTCTCATAAATGTTTCATTTGAACATGAGTCTTTTGCAAAATAAATCTGATTACATAATATATGATAAATTGCCTTTGTTTCTTTTTCTTTAAAATAAACTGGGCTAAGAAAATAATGGGAATGATTAAATGCTGAGACAAACCTACCCTTTATGAATAGAAATTGGTAACCTTCAACTCACCTTGAACTCCATATCTTCCGTCCTTTTACTTACAATGAATGGAAATTGATATGTGATTGGACATTTTATGAGACTGTAAATTGAGGCTTAATTCCTTAAAATTTTTGTAATGCATATAATTGTACCACATGTATATGTGAAACATGCAAAGCAAGTAAATGTTGTTCTGCTGAACCATATTTTAACCTATTGTTAAATATATATTTATGCTTGGATCAGCAGCAAGCAAGGCAAGTACTTTACCCTTTACAAATTTTAAATCTCATATACAAGTACACTCATTTAACTTTTTTCTTTTATAATATCTTATATTATGAACTATTCCATATTTGATTTACATGACATGATTAAAACATTATAAAAGTTTCCTAAGTCATTCTTTTGAATAGTTTTGTAGTCTTACATTTGAATGTGCCATATTTTTGGCGGTGCAGCATACCCACCAGGCTTACTCCTGGCTCTTGACACAGGTATCACTCTTGCAAGAGCTCAGGGGAACTGATTACACCATCATGTTAAAGTATTCTGTTACTTTAGCATTGTTGAGCATGTTGGCATGATTGTAAAAATTTAATACTTTAAGCTGTTATAATATACTTTTCTTTTTTAGTTTCATTTTTTTTTCTTTTTGGTTAGAGGGCTATACGTGGTAGTGCTCCGGGCTTACTCCTAGCTTTGTGCTTAGGGATCACTCCTGTGATTCAAGGCAAGTGCCATATCCATTATATTATTGCTCTGACCCCTCACATACATTTCTATGAAAGTACTTAGTATTATTACTAATGAGTTACATTTTACTGTGAATACATTTAATTTTTTGCAGAGCCAGGGAAGGGGGTTGGGTCATATTTGTTGTTATTCATAAACTTCCTTGCTCTGTGCTTCGGAATGACTGCTGGTACTGCTTGGGGGACGACCATATGTGGTACCGGAAACTAAAACCAGCGTTGGCCAAAAGCAAGATAAATGCCTAACTGTTTTGCTCTCTCCTGCCCAAATATATTCTAATTACTGCCAAAGTATTAGGGTTTGAATATAGTTCAGTAATAGAATGCATACTTGGCATGTATTAGGACCTGACTTCAATTTCTGGGACAGCAAAAGCAAATGAAAAAGCCTCAGTCTTGCATATCAGAACTCTATCTTGCCATGTCCTTAAATCCTATCATAAGGACTCCAGCTTCTTGGCATTATATAAACTTAATTACTTCCCAAGACTCTTCAAAATATCATCATACTGGGAATAAGAGTTTATGGAGTGTAGGGGAGACATAATTTAGTCCATAATAGGCAACAATGAAGATTATTTCAAAAACTATTTTTTACTTAGCATTTAAAAAAACTATTATCTGGAATAGTTCTAATTTTGTCTGTGGTGAAGAATGTCAGGAAACCTTTATAGAAACAGTAAAAATTACTCACTATTGCTTATTCATGATAGACTATATAGTTAAATTGTGCATTATTGGCAAAAATGGAACTGTGAAATTGCATGAAATTGCTGAAATGATTATTCTGCCCCATTCCATGAATGTTCATAGCTCCATAAAAACTGAAAATTACTCTAATGTCTTTTAAAATAGTTATGAAAAAAGACATTCTTTCTCCTGTGTGGACAATAATGACCAATTTTATGGATGATTATGATCACTTACTGAAGTTTCTTTTAAAATCGGTCTCATTTTCTCCATAAATAAAATGATGCAAGTAATAAGGAGACATTATCGCATGGTGCTTTATGATTTTCAAAAATGTCATTTTTTGAAAGTCAGGGATCAGTTGCTCTCTTAACCATTTCACTAGAGTAGCATAAATCATATCTCTATTTAATATCGAGAAGCTTCAAGTTAGGGACAGAATTTAGTTAGGGCCATTTATGTTACTTGAGTTATATCTTTTTTGTTTGTCTTGCTTTGTTTTTGGGCCACACCAGCAGCACTCGAGGTTTACTCCTGCTATGTGCTCAGCCATATGGGATGCGGGGGATCTAACTCAGATCCATCCTGAGTCAGCTGTGTGCAAAGCAGACTCCCCACTATTGTGCTACTGCTCTGGCCTCTTGAATTACATATTTTATCTGTTCAAGGAACACAGGCATTTATATTAACTTGGCTTGAGAAACATAAGTTAAAGAGAAAGCTACTCCTACATGGTTATCTATGGTGTTTATTTAGGGCAGGTTAGATCACTCTTGGTGGTTTTCAGGGCTTTCTCTGGGATCTGTGTTCAGGAATCACTCCTGGGTGTACTACACTCAGTTCTAGCAATGAATCAGGATTGGCCACATGCAAGGCAAGTACTGTAATGCATGTACTATCTCTCTGGCCCAGTAATATAGTCTTTTCTACAGCTGTGCAATTCTACTATTGTGGGAAAGTGTTAACAGGCAATATAAAAATAGTTAACATAGCCGTGCTCTGAGAAAACTTTTTACAAATAGAAGCAACAAATGTATTTTGATTTCAGACTATGGTAGATAATTTGCTGATCTCTAGTTTAAATACACAGTGAATTAGAACTTTCACCATAAAACTTCCTTGTTATTTGTCTTTTTAAATGTCTTTACTTTTAAAATCATCTCCTTTTTCCTTTACTGTTCTGTTTCACTATTTTATAACATAGTGTGTTACTGTGCTTTTGTATCTTCAGATATGTTTTTAGACTCTTATATCCTAACACTTGAACATTTTGCTCAAGTAGACTATCAGTGGCATTGGCGGGAGGGGGGGGGCGAGGTGTTTGGATCTCACCTGGTAGTGCTCAGGGGTTATTCCTGGCTCTGCACTAAGAAATTGCTTCTGACAGGTTCTGGGAACCATATGGGATGCTGGTAATCAATCCGAGTTTGTGTGAGTTTGGCCGTGTGCAAGGCAAACACTCTACCACTATGCTATCACTTCACCCCCTTCTATCATTGACATTTTTGTCCTGAATAACTTGGCTGAAGGCTCCCAAACTCTTGTCTAATATTTAAGAAACAAAATAAAAAATTATCAGCTGTGGCAAAGCTAGAGTGGGGGCTTGTGTTAAAGATTGTTTTATGGAAGGCCTAAAAAAGAAGCCTCCTGTTTTTGTCCCCACAAAAGTGGGATCTGTTCCACATCTGTCAAGCTTTCATATAGGGTTTCACCATGTTTCATAATTCAGTATCTACAATGTTCAGTTAGACCCCAAAGACTTGGAATTGTCTCCTGGTTGTGGGTGTGGCAATGTCAGGCGTAATCTGAATTATTACTTGACCTAAGATCTTGGTACCTGGGATTAAAATTACTTCCAGATAAACTTGTTTATTGGTTTGACCTTACTCCTAGTAACTTGATATTATGCTAAAAATTAAGGGTCTCAATGGTTATGTTCTTAGGATTCCTATTCTGTAGAGGAACGGAATACAAAACATCAATATATTGGGTATTTTTTTCCACTTTTAATTGCAAATCCTCCATGTCTCTGTCAAATGCTTTTCTAAATAAATGGGGGCTATCACAAGTATTATGGGGACACACAGCAAGATGTATGAGATATGTGAACCACTCACATAGCCCATGAGTGGCATTTTTGTCACTAATAATTCGACTGAAGACTTCTTAACTCATGTTTAACATTGTTATTGACTTGTTTGTTTATTGTTTTAGGAACACACCTGGCAGTGCTCAGGGATTACTCCTGGCTCTGCACTCAGAAATCACTCCTGGCAGGCTTGGGGCACCATGTGGGATTCCAGAAATTAAATTTGATTCTGTCTCATGTTGGCCATGTGCAAGGCAAATGCCATACTGCTGTGCTACTACTCTGGCCCAATGTCCAATATTTTAGAAACATATTCTACTCAAACTTGAATATGTGATATTCAAGCCTCTGCCATGGGAACACATAAAAAAGCATTCTTTAATAAAACTTTATTTAAACATATGGTTTACAAAGTGGTTCATAATACAGTTGCTTTTGGCATCAAACATTCCAACACCAATTCTTTCACCCACCCAACTCCTGAGCAGGCACAGAATAATTTTATTTTATATTGCTTGTTACAATGAATGGTAAATTGAATTATAAAAAAAATAGTTTAGTCAAAGAAAATTTGTGAAAATTTTGACATCTTACTGTGGTATTATTAAAGTCATTAAGGATTTACTGAACTCTTTGTTGCTACTTTAACATCCTGCTTTGTTTTTTTTGCTTATTGAGTTTCATTGGCTTCTATGCTACTTTACCATTTAATTTGCTGTGCTCCTACTGTGCTATAAGTATTGTGGAATTTGGAGGTGTTGCACAGCAGCGACTAGTCTTGAAATAGTGAAGATAGGCTATTTACACAGTGGTAGCTAGGGAGTGTGGGTTATAATCAATATTTTTGTTTTATTTTGGGTCATATTTAGAAGTTCTTAGGGCTTCCTCCTGGTTCTGTGCTCAGTATGACTTCTGGCAGATAGTGCTGGAAATCAAACCAGATTCAGCCACATACCAGGGAAGTACCTTAAGCCCTGTACTATCTTTCAGGCTCCAAAAAAAGAATTCTTTAGGTCTAACAATGAAACTTGGTGAACTTCCTGGGTGAGGGAGGAATATTTCCTAAGGGGCATTATGGGTTAGGACTGAGAGATGGATTGGAACAGTAGTTTCATTGATTGTCCTCAAGTCTTTGATCTTTGTCCTCTATACACCATTAGGTTTCCTAACTTCTAGGAGGGAGAATTACATGGGGACTCAGGATCAGCACAAGCTATGCTCCAGGACCATGCCAGCTATTGGTGGGAGAAGGGCTAGCTGTGCAAGACAGATGAGATTTTGTCATTTGTCAAGTATTATACTTTGATATCAGGCTATTTCTCATAAAATAGTATGAACAGCCAATGTAGTTTATGGAGAATTACAGTCCTAGAAGGAGTCAATTCAGATTTAATAGTAGGATTTTGATCCCTCAGGCTCTGTGACAAGACAGATAGTCGATTTCAGTTGTTCTCTACAAGGAGGACCTTATTTTATGAGAGGAGAGGAAAGAGGGGCCAGGTTGCTAATAGATCAATTTACATACCTTAATTTGCATATGAAATCATATTGGTCATCTCATAATCTTAATTTGTGCAAAGGCATATGACAGTTCTTATAAGGGCATGTGTGATCTGATTCATCCTCCTTCATCTGTACATACCCCTTAACTTTTTTTTGTTTTTTGTTTTTTTTGTTTTTGTTTTTGGGCCACACCCAGCAGCGTTTAGGGGTTACTCGGGGGACCATATCAGATACCGGAATTTGAACCACCATCTGTCCCAGGTCGCTGCATGTTAGGCAAATGCCTTACCACTTTGTTATCACTCTGGCCCACCCCTCAACTTTTACAGAAAACAGTATAGAGACTTCTCAAGACATTAAAACATGCACTGAACATAAGTGTGCATAAGTGTATTCTTGATATAATGTTTTTGTGTTCCTGGGATTGACAGTGATTTTACTTCTGTCTATCCCAGGAACATATGTTCAGTGTAGCAGTATTTATAATAGTCAGATTCTGGAAACAGCTCAGATCACCAGTGCAAGGAGAGTGATTATAGAAATTGTGGATTGATTAATACTACTCAATTGTTTTTTGCAATTGGGTGGTACTAGAAGGAGTCATTTTAAATGAATTAGTCAAAGGAAAAAAAACATCAAGTGATCTCACTCATGTTGTAAAGCAAAGGAATGGATGAACATTTCCATTCCAATGGAAACAAAACCTTTATGTTAGGGCATAACTGAAGTTACCAAGTAAGAGGAGGGAGAATAGGAGGAATGAGACAAGAAGTGGTGACTAGAGTCATGTGAGAGGGGCCAGAGCTATAGCACAGTGGGTAGGGCTTTTGCCTTGCATGCTGCTGACTGGTTTTGATCCCCAACATACCATATGGTCCTTAAGCCTGCCAGGAGTAATTTCTGATTGCAGAGCTAGAAGTAACCCCTGAGTACCACCAAGTATGCCCTCCCCCCAAAAAAACACAAAAAGAAATCATATAAGACAGTTATAGAGATGATCTTTGACATTTTTGTGGTGGCATATATATGTATATGTAGTTTAATATATGTTAAACTATATAATATATATTAATTTTAAGTATTTAAGTATTAATATACATAATATATTAAACTATATAGATGTAAGTAGTTTAATATACCAAAAGCATTATTATTAACACTGTTTACCCATATTACCTCAATAACAATAAAATAATAGTAATAATTAAAATAAGTTCTCTGAAAAAATTGCAACATCTTTGCATCTTAACTGCTATTTCTGGTTTTTAGTACAGGGATTCATTTCTCAGTTACCCTTCTAGAAAAGTCAAATTAAAATAGACAAAGTTGAAAATTAATTATGAACAGCTTTGAAACTTTGTACGGTGATTCAATAAATTAAAAAAAAATAAAATAATTGAAATGGACAAAACTCATACTATTTTTTATTTGTTTTGCTTTTATTTTGGGCCACACCCAGCTCTGTTCAAAGCTTATTTTTGGTTCTTTGCTCAGAGGTCATTTCTAGCTAATCTGGGGGACTGTATGGGATGCTGGGGATCAAACCTGGGTCAGCTGCATATAAAGAAAGCATCCTAACCCCTCTACTGTTGTTCCAGTTCACACTAGTTTTTTAGTCTTTGAATTATGAGTTCTGTAGTGCTCACCTCTTTCTTTTTTAACATCAGAAGAAAGTACAAGTTTTAGGTGATATTCAGGAATACTACACTCTGACCACTACGGTATAATAAGGATGTTAGGGAAAACACAAGTATGAGAGTATTGCTGAAAAGGAAATATGTTGTTTTTGGGATTAAGATTGGGTAAACTTGAATGGAATTAATAAGACCTGAGAATCAAAATGAAAATAATGATTTCTATTGAGAATAGAATTCTTTTTTATTTATTTATTTTTTTATTTCGGTTTTTGGGCCACACCCGGTGATGCTCAGGGGTTACTCCTGGCTGTCTGCTCAGAAATAGCTCCTGGCAAGCATGGGGGACCATATGGGACACCGGGATTCGAACCAACCACCTTTGGTCCTGGATCGGCTGCTTGCAAGGCAAACACCGCTGTGCTATCTCTCTGAGCCTGAGAATAGAATTCTTGATGAGGAATTTATCTGAACTTGACGGCAGAGGGAAAATTTGGTAAAGGGGAAACTGAAATTTCTATGTGAGCAGAAAAGTACTAATTGCATTTTATGAGGAGGCTATTGAGAAGAAAAAAAGGCATCAACTTTAAAAACTGAACACAGGAGGCCTGGAAGATCGCTCAGTGGCTTAAGATAAACTGAGGACAGTGATCTCAATCCTAGATGTTGCCACACATTGAGATGATTGATACTGTTTGTTACCAGTGTCTGAGAATCCCCAGCAAGTGTGAAAAAAAAAACAGACCAAAGAGAATTAGTAAAGGACATTTCTTTCTTTTTTGGGGGGGAGGGGACACACCCAGCAGCACTCAGGGGTTACTCCTGGCTCTGTTCTCAGAAATTACTCCTTGGAAAGCTCGAGCTCTGGGGACCCTATGAAATGCCAGGGATTGAACCTGGTAGGGTCCATCCTGGTTTGACCGCATGAAAGGCAAATGCCTTACCACTGTGCTATCACTTTGGCCCAGTAAAGGACATTCCTGATTTAAAATATATTGAACACTAGCAGTTGGGGGAGGTGGGTGGGAGGGAAGAGGACATTGGGGAGGGTGAGAGGGAAACTGGGGACATTGGTGGCAGGAAATGTGCACTGGTGAAGGTTGTTTTACATTGTATGACTGTAAATCAAAAACAAATTTATCTGTGGAACAAAACTGTTATGTACAAACTTGTTTAAATATTTATTTAAATAGTGTTTAGTCCTTTGGTGTTTGTTCAAGGTGTTTGCCTTGAACACAGCAGACCTGGGACAGACCCTGGTTTGATTCCCAGTATCTCATATGGTCTCAGGAGTCTGCCAGAAGCGATTTCTGAGCATAAAGCCAGGCTGGGTGTGGCTCAAAAAAGCAAAAACAAAAACAAAAAAGATGTTTAAATAAAACAATATATTAAACATTAAATAGATGAAAGAAATTATTGGGAGGATTTGTTTAGATGGAACTAATGCTATGCCAAGTCTCACTCATCTCTAGGATACCAATATAGTGCAGGAACCTCTTCATGAGGCTTTCTCCTATCCCCAAAACAGCTGCCCATGAAATCAGATTAGTTTGGCTTCCTTTAACTTTCCCTTCTTCACTGTTTCATTTGTAGTAATACATAACTAATTTTGAATGCTTTAAAATTCTACTCTAAAAAAAAATAGATGAAAATTTTAACATTGTGCTAAGGTAAAAAGTTGCTAAGTAAATTAATCTGATAGTATTATAGCTATACACCAAATTTCAATATTTACCACAACCAGTATTATGTATAATGAAAACCTAGTTCAAACAAAATAATTATCTTTCAAGTTAGAAAATAATCTGTTTCCTGTATTCTTCTCTCTTCTTCTTTGAAACTATGCAGGTAATATATGCTTTGAATACCAAAAATGATGAGCACGAATCTGCAATCCAAGCCCTCAATGATGCTCATGAAGAAGAAATTCAACAAATTCTTGCAGAAACAAGGGAAAAAATATTGCAGTATAAAAGCACAGTAATAGAGGAGTCAGACCTTAGGAGAAAGATTCAAGTTTTAGAAGCATCATTAGAAGAGCATATAAAAATGAAAGAGCAGGCTTTGACAGAATTTGAAGCTTATAAGCACAGAGTTGAGGACATGCAACTTTGTGCTGAAGCCCAACATGTTCAGCGTATTGTAACCATGTCTAGAGAGGTTGAAGAGATTAGGAGGAAATTTGAGGAGAGATTAAGGAGTTTTGGACAACTCCAAGTGCAGTTTGAAAAAGATAAAAGGTTAGCATTGGAAGATTTGCGAGCTGCTCACAGAAGAGAAGTCCAAGAGCTATTGAGGTCACAGCAGGATCACAGTACCTCTGTTAATAAAGGGCTGGAGAAGGCAGAGGAACTGCACAGAATAGAGGTGGAGGACTTAAACAAAACACTTGAAGAGCTAAGGCTTGAACAGAAAAAGCTAATTGAGGATTATGAAGGCAAGTTGAAAAAAGCTCAGTCTTTTTATGAACATGAACTTGATAATTTGAAAAGGTCACAGCTTTTTACAGCAGAAAACCTGCAAGCTAGCAAAGAAAAGGAAGCTGATCTTAGAAAGGAATTTCAGGGGCAAGAAGCAATTTTACGAAAAACTATAGGAAAATTAAAGACTGAATTACAGATGGTTCAGGATGAGGCTGGAAGTCTTCGTGGCACATGCCAGAAACTTCAGACAGCACTTGTTACTGCAGAAAATAATGTTCAGGTAAGTCAAGAATGTTAAATTAAACACGTGCCTTTTCCCACTTTTCATCTTTTCAGTTAAACAAATTTAATCCCCACCTTTTTTTTTTTTCATTTTCTTTTTTCTGCCATGCCTTTGTGGAAAAAAAGTAAAAAATGTTAGAATTCTGTAGTGATGATTCTTTCATGCTAGAATGTCAATGATCAAAAGCCTATAAATGTAAGCTTAGAAACATTTGTTTGTTTATGAAACTGTTCCCCCATCCCCTGGTCGTGCTCATGATTTATTTCTATCTCTTACTCAGGGATCACTTTTCATGAGTTTGGAATGGTAAATGTAGGAGACCATATGGGGTGAAATTTGAATTGGCTGCATCAAGGCAAACACTTTACCTTGTGTACTATTGCTGTACTATTGCTTGGGTTCCTGAAAGAATTTTAATTTTAAAAATATATTTTAAAAAAACCCACTTAAACTTTTGAGATTAACTTAAACTAATATGTGTGTGCATGGAAAGGTAGAAAAATACTATGCCTTCAATGTTTAAAGAGTTACATAAGTTTTATGGCTTTAGATTGCTTTCTGTGCTGCTAAGAAATATTATAATGTATTACAATATGGGGACTTGAGGGACAAAGTAATTGTATATGGGTTCTGTTTAATGTTCTTTGACTGAATGTTCAAAGTTAAGATATCAGCAAGGGGACTTCTTCTGAGAATTCTGTTTATGGGTGATTGTCCTTCCACCGTAACTTTACCTTTCTTCTTTCTTTGCATCTTTGTTCTCATAATTAAAAATAAAAATTAAAAAAAAGATCAGGTCAAAAATATTTTACAAATTGTATTACTTTATTTAATACCATAGTTTATTTATTACCATATTTACAAGAATGTTCATAGTACAATTTTTTCATAGAACAGATTATTTTTCACAGATGCAAAGTTATTCATGATTGAGTTTCAGTCATAAAATGTACAACACTCTTCACCAGTGCATATTTCCTGCCAGTAGTGTTCCCAATTTTCTTCCCAACCTCCCCAATTGCCTGCCTATGGAGCAGACATTTTTCTTCCCTTTTCTCTCTCTCATTCTCTTTCTCCTCTTTCTTTCACTCTCTCCTCTCACTTTCTTTTTTCTCTTTTAGACAATGTTGTTTGCAATATTACTATAATAGTATTACAATATTATATCTTGCATACCACTATATCCTGTCTTTACCCTACTTTTGTCCAGAGTGAACATTTTTTTATGAGTCACATCTGACAGTTCTCAGGAGTTACTCCTAGCTCTGTGCTCAGAAATTGCTTCTGGCAGGCTCAGGGATCATATGAGATACCAAGGATGGAACCCAGGTCTGTTCCGTGTCATCTGCATGCAAGGCAAATGCCTTACCACTGTGTTATTGTTCCAGCCCCCAGAACGAACATTTTCAACTATCATTGTTATAGTGGTCCCATCCATGTCCTAACAGCATTCCTCTACTATTTGTGGCAAGCTTCCTATTATGAATTGTTTGTCTTGGCCCTTGTCTGTAGTATTGTCTCTGAATATTAATATCATGCTATCTTTTTCAATATCACACAAATGAGTGTGATTATTTTATGTTTATTCCTCTCCCACTGACTTATTTTGCTCAGAATAATATTTTCCACATCCACCCATGTATAAGGAAATTGCATGACTAATTTTCCCTAACAGTTGCATAGTATTACATGTGTAAATGTAACCAAGTTTTTTTAATCCACTAAAGTGCCCACTGTTCTTGGGAACTTGTTTTTTTTCCAGATTCTGGCTGTTGTGAATAGTGCTGCAATGACATAGGAAAGCAGGGAATTTTTCTGCATTATTTTGTGCACCTAGGGTATATTCCTAGGAATGGTATTGTTGGGTCATATGGAAGCTCAATTTCTAGTATTTGAGGAATGTTCATATTGTTTTCCAAAAAACGGCTGGACCAGACATTCCCACCAGAAGTGAATGAGAGGCGAAAGTACACCGGCCCAGTGGGGCTCAGCTGTGAAAGACTGTGAGTGTGACCTGTCTATGTCTGTCTACTGTCCTCTTGCGTGAAACTCTTGCGAGTGGGGCAAAAAGAGCCTCCAGAAACCTCGCTCGCCCAGACGCCATTTTCAGGGAGGGACTTCAGAGCATAAAAGCCGGCTATCCTTTGCAAAAGCTGGCTCCCTGTGTGTGACACCAGGCGGGGAAAATCCGCGAAAGTACACCGGCCCAGTGGGGCTCAGCTGTGAAAGACTGTGAGTGTGACCTGTCTATGTCTGTCTACTGTCCTCTTGCGTGAAACTCTTGCGAGTGGGGCAAAAAGAGCCTCCAGAAACCTCGCTCGCCCAGACGCCATTTTCAGGGAGGGACTTCAGAGCATAAAAACCGGCTATCCTTTGCAAAAGCTGGCTCCCTGTGTGTGACACCAGGCGGGGAAAATCCGCGAAAGTACACCGGCCCAGTGGGGCTCAGCTGTGAAAGACTGTGAGTGTGACCTGTCTATGTCTGTCTACTGTCCTCTTGCGTGAAACTCTTGCGAGTGGGGCAAAAAGAGCCTCCAGAAACCTCGCTCGCCCAGACGCCATTTTCAGGGAGGGACTTCAGAGCATAAAAACCGGCTATCCTTTGCAAAAGCTGGCTCCCTGTGTGTGACACCAGGCGGGGAAAATCCGCGAAAGTACACCGGCCCAGTGGGGCTCAGCTGTGAAAGACTGTGAGTGTGACCTGTCTATGTCTGTCTACTGTCCTCTTGCGTGAAACTCTTGCGAGTGGGGCAAAAAGAGGCTCAGAGGAGCACGGCCACTCCGCTTCGCTACGCGGCCGTGCACTCTTTCTAAGGAAAGAACTCCATTGCAACAAGAAGGAAAAATCACACTAAGAACGGCGCTATATCACAGAAGCAAACATTTCTCTCTGGACTGTCTTCTCTGTTACATGCTCGGGCCTAAGATTTGACCCAGTGTGAGGCTTCATCCACGGAGGACTCCCCTCCCTTAGAGGCAAGTCAGCCCATCCAGAAAGGGAGGAGCCAGAGGAGTGTGCTGCCTACATCATATAGACAATGAATACCACTACAACACGTAGAAAAACCCACAATACAAATGTGACAATGGGGAAACAGCGCAGGCCAGCATCAGACATAGAGAATGAAGATGACAATTCTGAGGACCAGATAATGACTGAACAACTAATCAACCTCTCAGATAAGGACTTTAGACTAGCAATATGGAAGGTGCTCAACAGACTCCAAGAAACCATGGATCGAGTTGAACAGAACACTAATAAGAACCAAGAAAATATGAAGGCAGAAATGACAAAACTCCAAACTGAAATAACATGTCAACTAACAGGCCTGAAAAACTCAGTAAACGAAGTGAATGACAAAATGGATAAGCTCTGGGACAGGGTATCAGAAGCTGAGAATAGACTTGGTGCTGTGGAAGATGAGATACATAACAATTCCATACAGCAGGAGAGATTGGACAAAAAACTTAAAGCAAATGAGCAGACAATGGAAAAATTAGTCAAAGAATGGGAACAGACGAAAATAGAAGTCTATGATAAGATCAACAGAAACAACTTAAGAATCATTGGAGTCCCAGAGACCCAGGAAGAAAATTTCCAGGAAGAATCAATGGTCAAGAACATCATTAAAGAGAAACTCCCAGAGCTAAAGAATATATGTGATCAAATCCTGCATGCCCGAAGAGTACCAACCAAAAGAGACCCCAGAAAAACCACCCCAAGACACATCCTAGTCACAATGACAAATCCCACAGATAGAGACAGAATTCTGAAAACAGCAAGATCAAAAGGGGAAATCATGTTCAAGCAAGCTTCCCTGAGATTTACAGCAGACCTGTCACCAGAAACGCTCAATGCCAGAAAGCAGTGGTGGGATATTGTGACAAGACTGAATGAAATGAATGCTTCACCCAGAATACTATACCCAGCAAAACTCACTTTCCGGTTTGATGGAAGAATACATGGTTTCACAGACAAAAAACAGCTCAGAAACTTCACAGACACAAAACCAGTCTTAAGAGAAAAACTGAAAGACCTAATCTAAGACAAGACTACCCAAAAGACACACCAAATTTTGAAATAAAGATGGCGTTAAATCCCAGGACAATTCTTTCTCTCAACGTCAATGGACTAAATGCACCAGTTAAGAGACACAGAGTGGCTAAATGGATCAAAAAACTCAATCCAACCTTCTGCTGCCTACAAGAAACGCACCTGAATAGTCAGAACAAACATAGACTCAAAATAAAAGGCTGGAGAAAAGTTATCCAAGCAAACAACACCCATAAAAAAGCTGGAGTGGCCATACTAATATCAGATAATGCAAACTTTATACTCAGGAAGGTTGTAAGGGACAAAGACGGACATTTTATATTAATCAAGGGGTACGTAGAGCAGGAAGAATTCACTCTCCTAAACATATATGCACCGAATGAGGGGCCAGCAAAATATTTAATACAACTGCTGACAAATCTGAAAAATAATATCAACAACAACACAATAATTGTGGGGGACCTAAACACGGCTTTGTCAACACTGGACAGGTCAACCAGACTGAAACCCAACAAGAATATACTAGACCTGAGGAGAGAAATGGAAGAAAGAGGCCTAGTGGATATATATAGGACACTCCATCCCCAGAAACCTGGATACACATTCTTCTCCAATGTACATGGGACATTCTCCAGGATAGACTACATGCTGGCACATAAAACATACCTCCATAAGATCAAGAGGATAGAAATTTTGCAGACTACCTTCGCTGACCACAAGGCTCTGAAATTATTTGTGAACTCCAAAGGGACTCAGAAGAAACACTTTAACACCTGGAAGTTAAACAGCCTCATGCTCAATAACCAGTGGGTCCGAGATGAAATCAAGGAGGAAATAAAAAGGTTCCTGGAAACAAATGACAATAAAGACACAAACTCTCAGAACTTATGGGACACAGCAAAAGCAGTACTGAGAGGAAAATTTATAGCTTTGCAAGCACACATCAGGAAGGAAGAAGGAGCTTACCTGAGTAGCTTAATGACACAGCTAATAGAACTAGAAAATGCTCAACAAAAGGACCCAAGAACAGGAAGACAGAAGGAAATAACAAAGCTGAGAGCAGAAATCAACGAAGTGGAAACTCAAAAAACAATCCGAAAGATCAACGAAAGCAGAAGTTGGTTCTTTGAAAAAATAAACAAGATTGATAGACCACTGGCAAACCTAACAAAGAAAGAGAGAGAGAGAAACTTGATAACTCGTATCAGGAATGAAAAAGGAGAGATCACTACTGATATGACAGAGATTCAAAGGGTAATCAGAAACTACTTTGAAAAACTCTACGCCACTAAAAATGAGAACCTGGAAGAAATGGATAAATTCTTGGACTCTTATAATCTTCCACGGTTGAAGGAAGAGGATGTAGCATATCTAAACACCCCCATCACCATTGATGAAATTAAAACAGTAATCAAATGTCTGCCGAAAAACAAAAGCCCAGGTCCAGATGGATTCACTAATGAATTCTATCAAACTTTCCAAGAGGAACTACTGCCAATCTTGGCAAGACTCTTTCATGAAATTGAACAAACAGAAACACTTCCAAATAGCTTTTATGAAGCCAACATCACCTTGATACCTAAACCAGACAGAGACGCTACCAAAAAAGAAAATTACAGACCAATATCACTGATGAATGCAGATGCAAAGATCCTCAACAAAATCCTGGCAAATAGGATTCAATGCCTCATTAAGAAGATCATCCACTACGATCAAGTAGGTTTCATCCCAGGAATGCAAGGCTGGTTTAACATCCGTAAATCTATCAACATAATACACAACATCAATAACAAGAAAAATAAAAACCACATGATCATATCAATAGATGCAGAGAAAGCATTTGATAAGGTCCAACACCCATTCTTGATCAAAACTCTCAGCAAGATGGGAATGGAGGGAACCTTTCTCAATATAGTGAAGGCCATCTACCACAAGCCAGTGGCAAATATTATCCTCAATGGAGAAAAACTGAAAGCCTTCCCTCTAAATTCTGGCACAAGACAAGGCTGTCCTCTCTCACCACTCCTATTCAACATAGCACTGGAAGTACTTGCTATAGCGATTAGGCAAGAAAAGGATATCAAGGGAATCCAGATAGGAAAGGAAGAAGTCAAGCTCTCACTGTTTGCAGATGACATGATACTCTACTTAGAAAACCCTAAAGACTCTATCAAAAAGCTTCTAGAAACAATAGACTCATATAGCAAGGTGGCAGGCTACAAAATTAACACACAAAAATCAATGGCCTTTCTATACACCAACAGTAATAAAGAAGAAATGGACATTAAGAAAACAACCCCATTCACAATAGTACCACACAAACTCAAATATCTTGGAATCAACTTGACTAAATATGTGAATGACCTATACAAAGAAAACTATAAAACTCTGCTCCAAGAAATAAGAGAGGACACACGGAAATGGAAACACATACCCTGCTCATGGGTTGGCAGGATTAACATCATCAAAATGTCAATACTCCCCAAGGCATTATACAGATTTAATGCCATCCCTCTAAAGATACCCATGACATTCTTCAAAGAAGTGGATCAGACACTTTTGAAATTCATTTGGAACAATAAACACCCTCGAATAGCTAAAGCAATCATTGGGAAAAAGAATATGGGAGGAATTACTTTTCCCAACTTTAAACTGTACTACAAAGCAACAGTTATCAAAACAGCATGGTATTGGAATAAGGATAGGTCCTCAGATCAGTGGAATAGGCTTGAATACTCAGAAAATGTTCCCCAGAGATACAACCATCTAATTTTTGATAAAGGAGCAGGAAATCCTAAATGGAGCAGGGAAAGCCTCTTCAACAAGTGGTGTTGGCACAATTGGATAGCCACTTGCAAAAAATTAAACTTAGACCCCCAGCTAACATCATGTACAAAGGTAAAATCCAAATGGATTAAAGACCTCGATATCAGCCCCAAAACCATAAGATATATAGAACAGCACATAGGCAAAACACTACAGGACATTACAGGCATCTTCAAGGAGGAAACTGCACTCTCCAAGCAAGTGAAAGCAGAGATTAACAGATGGGAATATATTAAGCTGAGAAGCTTCTGCACCTCAAAGGAAATAGTGCCCAGGATACAAGAGCCACCCACTGAGTGGGAGAAACTATTCACCCAATACCCATCAGATAAGGGGCTAATCTCCAAAATATACAAGGCACTGACAGAACTTTACAAGAAAAAAACATCTAACCCCATCAAAAAATGGGGAGAAGAAATGAACAGACACTTTGACAAAGAAGAAATACGCATGGCCAAAAGACACATGAAAAAATGTTCCACATCACTAATCATCAGGGAGATGCAAATCAAAACAACGATGAGATACCACCTCACACCCCAGAGAATGGCACACATCACAAAGAATGAGAATAAACAGTGTTGGCGGGGATGTGGAGAGAAAGGAACTCTTATCCACTGCTGGTGGGAATGCTGTCTAGTTCAACCTTTATGGAAAGCGATATGGAGATTCCTCCAAAAACTGGAAATCGAGCTCCCATACGATCCAGCTATACCACTCCTAGGAATATACCCTAGGAACACAAAAATACAATACAAAAACCCCTTCCTTACACCTATATTCATTGCAGCTCTATTTACCATAGCAAGACTCTGGAAACAACCAAGATGCCCTTCAACAGATGAATGGCTAAAGAAACTGTGGTACATATACACAATGGAATATTATGCAGCTGTCAGGAGAGATGAAGTCATGAAATTTTCCTATACATGGATGTACATGGAATCTATTATGCTGAGTGAAATAAGTCAGAGAGAGAGAGAAAAACGCAGAATGGTCTCACTCATCTATGGGTTTTAAGAAAAATGAAAGACACCCTTGTAATAATAATTTTCAGACACAAAAGAGAAAAGAGCTGGAAGTTCCAGCTCACCTCAGGAAGCTCACCACAAAGAGTGATGAGTTTAGTTAGAGAAATAACTACATTTTGAACTGTCCTAATATTGAGAATGTATGAGGGAAATGTAGAGCCTGTTTAGGGTACAGGCGGGGGTTGGGTGGGGAGGAGGGTGATTTGGGACTTGGGTGATGGGAATGTTGCACTGGTGATGGGTGGTGTTCCTTTTATGACTGAAACCCAAACACAATCATGTATGTAATCAAGGTGTTTAAATAAAAAAAAAATTAAAAAAAAAAAGAAAAAAAAAAAAAAAAAAAAGAAGTGAATGAGAGTCCCTATCTACCCACATCCATACCAGCACTGATTGTTGTTCTTTATAATATGTGCCAGTCTCTGTGGTGTGAGATAATATCTCATTGTTTTCATTTGCATCTTCCTGATGATTAATGATGCTTTTATGGATCTTTTGGCATCTTTTTTTCTTCTTTGAAAAAAACTCTGTTCATCTCTTCTTCCCATTTATGTATGGGGTTAGAAGTTTTATTCTTATTAAGATCTAATAGTGATATATACATTTTAGATATTAATTCTTATCAGATGGGTATTGCATTGATCGTCTTTATATCCTAGTCACCATTTATTTTGAGGTATAGATGTTTCTTATTTTAATGCCTCCAATATTCCTTTTTCCAAGGGTGCTGTAGCTATTCACAGTTGTTTATTGTTCCAAAGGAATTTCAGGAGTGGTTGATCTACTTCATTGAAGAATGCCATGGGTATCTTTAGAAGTATTGAATTAAATATGTACAATGCTTTGGGGAGTATTAACATTTTAATTATATTAATTCTCCAATCCATTAACAGGGTATGTGTCTCCATTTACATGTGTCCTCTTTTATTTCTTAAAGCAAGGTTTTGTAGTTTTCTTTGTATAGGTCCTTCACCTCTTTAGTTAGGTTGATGCCATAGTATTGCGTTTGTGTGGCACTAATAGAAATATCATTATTAGTGGACAAAATGGCCATAGATTTTTGTGTGTTAATTTTGTAGCCTGCCAGTTTGTTATATGAACCTATAGTTTCTACAAGCTTTTTGGTAAAATTTTTAGGGGGTTCTATATATAGTGTCATGTAATTTGCAAACAGTGAGAGTTTTGATTTCTTCCTTTCTTATCTGGATGCCCTTGATATCTTTTTCTTGCCTGATTGCTATGGCAAGAATTTCAGCACTATGTTGAATAGGAGTGGTGAGAGAGGACAGCTTTGTCTTGTACCTGGTTTTAGAGGAAAGGCTTTTAGTTTTTCTCTGTTCAGAATGATATTTGCTATTGGTTTATGGTAGATGGCCTTGACTATATTGAGAAAAGTTCCTTCCATTCCCATCTTGATGAGAGTTTTTATCAAGAATGGCTGTTGGACCTCATCAAATGCTTTCTCTGCATCTATTGATATGATCCTATGTTTTTTTTTCTTTTTGTTGATATGGTATATTATGTTGATTGATTTACATATGTTAAACAATCCTTGCATTCCTGCAATGAAACCTATTTGATCATGGTGTATGACCTTCTTGATGAGGCATTGGATCCTATTTGCTAGAAATTTTTTGAGTATCTTTGCATCTGGTTTCATTAGGGACTTTGGTCTGTATTTTTCTTTCTTTCTTTTCTTTTCTTTTCTTTTCTTTTTTTTTCAGCATCTCTGTCTAGGTTAGGTATCAAGGCTATGTTAGCTTCATAAAAACTGTTTGATTTTATTGACTTTTCAGATTGTTTATTGGATTTCTAATTTATTGATTTCTAAGCTTTGTTATTTCCTTTGCCTACTTATTTTTGGTTCCTTTTGTTGATCATTTTTTAATTTTATAGGCTTTGTCATTAAGCAATTTATGTAGGCTCTTTCTTTCTGCCTGATGTGTGTTTGCAAAGCTATAAATTTTCCTCTTAGTACTGCTTTTCTGTGTCCCTTATATTCTGATAATTTGTGTCTTCATTGGCATTTGTTTCCAGGAATCTTGAATTCCTCTTTGATTTCATCTCTGACCCACTGGCTGTTCAGTAGTGAGTTGTTTAATCAGAAATTATCTTTTTGTATGTAGTTGACCAATTTTCCCAACAACATTTGTTGAAGAAGCTTTCCTTGCTTTACTTTGTATTTCTTGACCTTTTATCAAAGTTTAATTGCCCATGTTTCTGAAGTTCAGTCTTAGAATAGTCAAGTCTATTTCATTGATCAAGGGTCTTTCTTTCTTTCT
Source organism: Suncus etruscus (assembly GCF_024139225.1). NCBI lineage: Eukaryota > Metazoa > Chordata > Mammalia > Eulipotyphla > Soricidae > Suncus > Suncus etruscus. Next base: position 89,327,271 of record NC_064851.1, on the reverse strand, counting down.
TTTTTTTTTTTTTTGTACTACTGCTTTAGGGGCCAGAGCGGTGGCACAGCAGTAGGGTATTTGTCTTGCACATGCTAACCTAGAATGAACTGCTTGTGCCACCACTCCGGCCCACACTGTATCATTTCTATATTAATTTATAAAAGTTTGAGTCATGCCCAAGTATGTTATGTATTCTGGAAAGCATTCCATGTGCAGTCGAGAAGAATATACATTCATCTTTTGGGGATGAAAACTGTATATGTCCAATAAGCCAAGTTCTACTAGCTCCTTCTTTATGAATCTGTTTTCTTACTGTTTGCCTGTCTAGTCATTAAAATGGTCTGTATCTCTTGGTTGATCTGTCTAGTGGGTAAAATGTGTTAATAAAGTCTCCCACTGCTGTTGTGTTTCTGTCATTGTGTTTCTTTAAGTTTAAGTTTCTTTAAGTTCTGAACAGAGGTTTTGCTTATCTTTCATTTTGTGCATAAATTTTAGTCATGGTTAGTACTTTGTCTATCACTCTAATTTTTTATGTTGAGTGCTACTTGGTCTGATAGGAGTATAGTTGTTGCAACAATTTTTTTTGTCTATTATTGGCTCATATTTTTTTATCCTTTATTCCAAATCTGCATCTATTCTGTAAGTATATGGATGTTTCCTATGGGCAGCAGATAGATGGATTTTCTTTTCTGATCCATCCAACTCTTCTAAGTCTTTTTGTTTGTGAGCCACATCCATCTTATTTTAGGGCTTACTCCAGACTCTCTGCTCAGAAATTACTCCTGGTGGTTTGGGAACCAATGGGTTGCCAGGAATTTAACATGGGTTGGCTATATTCTAGGTACATGACCTATTTGCTGTACTTTTGCTCCTGCTCAATATGCCTTTTATTGTAGAGTTTAGTTTATTGACATTGAGAGAAATTTTTCATATATAGGTATATGTTGTTATTTTGTGAATGTTTATGAAGTAAATTTGTATTTTTGACCTTTTATCAAAGTTTAATTGCTCATATTCCTGAACAAATACAAATACACTTGTCTGTTTTGTATAGATATCCTTTTAGTAATTCTTGCAGAATTGATTTAGTTTGTCATAAATGCTACCAATTCTTGTTTGTCTGAAAAGGTTCTTATCCCTTTCTCAAGTCTATCCCGCTCTCTTAGCTTTTCAGGGTAGTAAACTCTATGCAGGATTTTTTTTTTCTCACACACTGCTTTGAATTATAATTATACTCTTTTCTTGATTGTATGACATCATATGGAAGTCTTGTTGTGGTTCTTATTTTTCCCTTGCATGTGACAATTCTTTCTCTGACCGCTTTCATTAGTCTCTTTGTATTTTCTTTTCTTTTCTTTATTAACATTTTGATTACAATGTGTCTTGGTGTTTGTTTGTTTTTTTCACTTGAGTCTATTTTGTTTGGTACTCTTTGGACCACTTGGAACTGTGCAGAAGCTGCTCTCAGAGACAGGGTATATTTTCAAGTTACTATTTCTTCCACCAGTCACTCCTTTCTCTCTCTCTCTCTCTCTATCTCTCTCTCTCTCTCTCTCTCTCTCTATATATATATATATATATATATATATATATTTCTCTCTTTTTTAGTATTCCTGTAATTTAAATATTATTCTTCTTGCTATTATCTATTAAAAAGCTTACATTTTTATGTTTATTTTTCTTTTGCCACAGTATTATTGTTGATGGCTAATATTTCGTTTTCATATTGCTATGGCTTGCCATTTTAATATTTAACTTCTTAATTTCTATTTATATAGATTTTTTTATACCTTGAATCAGTTCATTCTTGAGCTGGTTGAATTTTTTTGTCTAGTGATGGCTTTATTTCTGTTGACTTTTCATGGAGCATTGTTTTGAGGTCCACCTCAATGAGGCTTGGGGCTTTATTTGAACTTGATGTTTTGCTGGGATTTCTGTCCTTGTTATGTCAGAGCAGGTGATTTAATTGTTCTTAAAGATTTATAGATTCTTAAAGATTTATAGGTCTGTGATTGAATTTCAGATTCTGAATTATCTGAGATTTGATCTGATTTTATTTTCCAATAAGGGGGTACTACTTTAATTTACTATTCTAACAATTTCAGTGATCTTAAAATACTATTTAGTGTTCATGCAAGTGAATGTTCAGTTACTCCTGTTTATAGACCAGGGTTATTATGATGGTATTCAAGGTCAGATACAAGAACCTATACACTCTTATAATCAGAAGAGTTGAAAGAGTAGAGTTGGTGGGGCTTCCCTGGTCATCAGAGCAGGGAAGATAATGGTGGTGCATAAAGTTACATGGTAAGAGGAGCCTGAAAGGGTTATTATGTAAGTATTATGTTTGTATTTTCTGTTACTGATTTGGTGGTATTAAAATATTGGTTAGTGATAAAATGATTAAAAGTTATCACACTAAATATAGATTTGATTATTCAATTACAGGTTTAATTATATTTCCCCATATTTTGCATTAAGAGTGATATGTGCATTATTTGATGTTCAATCACTGTATAAAATAAGTTTATATTTTAGAAATCAGACTTAAATAATGTTATTACATAAATCTTAAAAAAAAAGCCCAGACATTTTTCTAAATTTTATTTCATTGGCTTAGAAAGTATCAAAGTTGTGTTTTAAAATAATTATGTGTCTCTTGAATAGATCTGAAAGGGCAGAATAACCTTTCTTATTTGGGTCAAATGATGGCAAACTTCTAGCACCAATAAAGATTCAAAATTAGGTATTGTTAAATGTTATTTTGAGTAAGAATTGCTTGGAAAGCACTTGAACCATTCAGGTTAGCAGCACTCTTGGCATATTGATCTTTTTGACCTCTTTTTAGGTTCTTCAAAAACAACTTGATGATGCCAGAGAAGGAGAGATGGCCTTAGTAAGCCAGCACAAGGAAGTGGAGAGTGAGCTAGCAGCAGCCAGAGAACGTTTACAGCAGCAAGCCTCTGATCTTGTTCTCAAAGCTAGTATGTCTACTCTGTCTACCACCCTTATTGATGCATCCCTCAACTATTAGCAACACTGAAATGTTAATTAAAGACAAAATTGGTTTTACATTTTCAGACTTGAAATTATTTAGATTCCAAATATATTGAAGGGTTCTGATATCTTACTAAGCCAAAGATAAGCAAATTAATTCATTTTTAACAATATATTTTATTAGGAAAGATTTAGAGGTAGCATGTACTATGTATTAGTAAGTCAGCAACCTAAAAGAAGAACCCTTTTTCTGAGAGACATTATTTGTTAAAAACACAATGCATTTTGCATTGATTGGTTTACAGTTCTTTTTCTCACCTGTGAATCAGAGCCAGTCTGTGAACTGGTCCTTGAAAATCTCCATTTTAAAGAATTTCACCTAGCAGAACTATATGTAAATCTCACATTTGACTTGGTAATAAAAGTCTTATTTCACACTAGAATTCTAAACTACCCATCTGATATGGCCATTCCTATTCCCATAGTCCTTATAGGAAGATATGGATGACCTTCTTTGAATGATGGTGATCATTTAGTTTTGATGATTGAGCTTCCTTTTGTTCTTCAATTTTGATTTATTAAAAAGTAGACAAAATACTTAATTTTAATTTATGATCTAAAATTTAGGAATTTCTTAAACTTTAGGACTACCTATGTTAAATGATCAATGATAAATACACTCATATTTCAAGAATTTTAAATATATGAAATATTTCATACATTTTTGAAAAAGTCTGACTAACCAGAGTTGATCATAGGTGTTATGCTGTTATGATCTGTGTATTATGTGATTTGTGCATATTAAATTATTCTAGCTTCAGTGGGTCTGATAAGAGGTTCAATTCCTTGGACTCCTTTGATATGTACCTGGACTGTCTGTTATTCCCTCAAATAGAATGCCTCACCTCCATGCTATCTCGCCATCTCTAGGAATAATTTCTGAGCACAGAGCCAGGAGTTACCTCTGAGTATCACTGGGTGCAGCTCAAAAGCCAAAAAAAAGAACAAATAATTCATTTTGGGTCTATGGTAATACTGCATCTTCTCTTACTTTGACTTGTGTAAGACTTTTATAAACACCCCTAAGGAGATGCTTCTACTTCAACTTACATAATTCCAACTTAAAATAAGCAGTATATTCCTGGTATAGATATATTCCTGGTATAGTTCCTTCCCAACACCACATAAAGAGTAGTTGGTTATATGGAGCATGATCAGTAATATAAAAATTCACTTTTTATTTATTATTTTATTTGATTAAGAGGGTTCTATAGTAAATATTTTTCTTTTGTGTAAGTAAGAAACTAAAGACTTTTTTTTCTTTATTAAATTGTCTTAGGCCCACACCCAGTGACACTCAGGGGGTTATCCCTGGCTATGTGCTCAGAAATTGCTCCTGGCTTGGGGGACCATATGGGACACTGAAGATTGAACCCAGGTCCATCCTGGGTCAGCCACATGCAAGACAAATGCCCTACCACTGTGCTATCACTCCAGGCCCCTAAAGACCATTTTTATTATTAAGTCATTAATGGACAAATGTGTCATTCTATGTAAACTGTTTTTCTACTATGATGCAACAGATTTTAAACTGAATGAATATTTTGTTTTGGGGACTAGGTCATATTGGAATGCTTCAAGCAACTCAAATGAACCAAGAGGTCACAATTAAAGATCTAGAATCAGAAAAATTAAGGGTCCATGAGAAATTATCTCAGCTTGAAGAAGAAAGAGCTTTCTTACAAAACAAATCTCAGAGTCTGAATGCAGAACAGACTCAGCAGATTCTGGAACTGGAGAAGGTAAAAAGCAGCAAAGATCACACTCTTCCCACATCGCACCCCAAGAAAGAAAATTATATTTTATTCTTTTCAGATTTGATTTAGAATATATACTCTTACTGCACAGAATTAGTGTATTTCTTTATTTTGAGGATATTATGTAAAGCTGGACAATCTCACCTTGTGTTTATATTAAGACTTTTGGATAAAATTTATATATTGTGAAAATGAGACATACCAGCCTGTTTCAAGCCAGGAATGAAACCAACTCTTTTCTCAGTAGAATATACATTCATGCTTATTGTTTATAATTTCTGAAACACATTGCATATGCGCCCATGAGAAATTTTTATAAAATGAAAAAAATAACACACACAAAGCTCTAAAAACTTATATATCAACATACTAAGTTTCTGGATTGTACAAGTAAGGCATATCATTTGTTGAGTAATTGCTGAATATTTATTCCAATTTTTCAGATGTCTACAATACCAAGTGGGAGTTTTGGATACTCTTTCTTCTTTCCTCACCAACCAAGCATATTGAAAAATGTCTGTTCTTCTTGCCCCTTGCTCACCTCCCATTCACTCCTTAACCAGGTGCAGTCTTGTTTTTCTTACCACCACACCACGGGATCTGCGTTTGCCTCAGCCTCCAGTGATATTCTAGTTGCTGAACTTGGTGGATCTTATTTTACTGTGGTACTTATTCTTCTCTAATTGATGTTTTTCTCACATTTTTTCATGTTTACCTACAATTTCCTTTGCCTTGCATTTTTTATTTGGGGGGTTGGGCCACACCCAGCAGCACTTAGGGGTTACTTCTGGCTCTGCACTCAGAAGTTACTTCTGGCAGGCTCAGGGGACCATATAGGATGCCGAGAATTGAACCTGGGTTGGCCTCGTACAAGGCAAATGCCCTACCTGCTGTGCTATCACTCTAGCCCCTGCCTTATTCTTAAACAAGTATTCTTGTTTATGAACTTTGTTCCTTTATTTGTTCTCTTCCTGGTGATATTCCTCTAGCATTTCATTTCAATGTACATGCTCATTCATTCTAGTAATATTAACTATCACCTTGCTCAGATATAGCTCTTATATCTTGTCAGTCTAGGCCAGATACTTTTCCTGAACTAGTTTCTGTGTCTAACAAAATAGTCTCACTCTTCTATGGGATTTAAGAAAAATAAGACATTATTGTAATAATACCCAGAGACAATATATTGAGATGAGGCTGGAAGAAATGGCTCATGATATGAAGCTTACCACAGAGTGGTGAGTGCAGTTAGAGAAATAAGTACACTAACAACTATCATGACAATGTTAATGAGTGAGAGAAATAAAATGCCTGTCTCAAATACAAGAAGGGATGGAGGAGGAGGGAGATGGGGGGCATTGGTGGTGGGAATGTTGCACTGGTGAAGAGGGGTATTCTTTTTATAACTGAAATCCAACTACAAACATGTTTGTAATCATGTTGCTTAAATAAATATATTATTTTACAAAAAATAAAACTCCCAGTAGATATCTGAATATCTCATATCTCAGATATTCTCATCTCAGAAATATGTTAAATAAGCATGCTTAGAATGCTTTCTTTCCAAAAGTGCTATCTTTTTTCAACCAATATTGCTACAGTGTACATTCTGGAAAATTAGAAGTCTGGGAATCATTTCTGGTACCAATTGCATACCCTTTTACATGTTACTAAGCCACTAACATATTTTAATTTATATATTTTAAATTTTTTCTTCCTCTTCACACCAGTTCATATGATCTAGTTTTATGCATGTCCTTTTTTCCAGAACCCTACCACTTTCTTTGAAGTAAGCTAGCTAGTTTACTTCCAATAAAGATGATTGTTTGAAAAAAATTTTTATGTCAGATTCTTTATTTTCAGAATTTACTTATTTCTTTTAGAATAAAAGTGAGTCATTGCATAAAATACTCCTCATCATTTAACACCTTTTTTGAGCCTTATTTCTTCCTCTATTAGCCTTGTTTAGTCCACACTACTGAATTGTGTGGTCTTCCTATTATCTTTCCTATTAAAATTAGCTAGTTAGCTACTTGTTAGTTATAGTAAGCTACTACTAGTCATCTTTCTGAATCCTGGAATTGGTTACGAAAACAGATTTTTGACATAAGGCTAGAAATTTTTTCATCTAAGTTTCCAGATGGGCTTTATACTATGAGATATCATAGATGTCATCATGAGTGGTCTTTTCTGGAAATCCTTCCATCTCCTTCCTCTCATTCTTACACACACTCACTCATACACACACACATGCAAATTCACTCATATACACACACCCTAGACTCACACCTTTCTGCCTCATCTGGGTCATAATGTATGCTCCTTTTATAAAGCTAATAATATGTTACCACTTTCGACTTTTTTTTATTCTATGCATGCTTTAAAAATATATAATTGACACTCAGTAAATTGTATTGAATAACAAACATTTCAGTTAATTAGTAGACATTTTATGTACAGCTTTGACATAAATTAAAACTATTAAGCTTGCAGATGTGCTAAATCATTTTCGGCTTTAGGCTAATAATCATCTAATTTATTGCTTATGTTAAAAGTATTCATTTTTCTTGTGATATCCTGTCATTTTCTGAGAACTGCAATGATTAATTCGCATGTTCCATAGTCTAAACCTTGTAGCACTCAGTTCATTTGAGTTTATGTGTTCACTGAATATTCAGAATTCTAATAGTAGTAATGAAAAATACAGGTGCCAATTATTGATTTTTATTTATTTTAATTTTAGAAGGTAAATGAAGCAAAGAAAACTCAGCAAGAATTTTATGAGATGGAGCTTAAAAATCTGCAAAATAAATTAGAAGGAGATGTGGCTCAATTAAATGAAGCCCATTCTAAGACTTTGGAAGAATTAGCTTGGAAGCACCATATGGCTATTGAAGCTGTCCACAGCAGTGCAGCTAGGGATAAGAAAAAACTGCAAATGGTGAGCAAAATTTAGTTTTACATCATATAGTAAATGGGTTTCTGTAATAATTCAGCATGTCCTGTTTTGTAGCATAATGTGTTACTTCAATTTTATGACTGCAGTCTTATAATCAGTCTATAAATTGATTTTCAGAGAGTAGTTTATATAAAATTCTTCATGTGGGATATAGTTTATTGCAAAGATTGAAGGTATTTCTACTTTGTATAATTGTTGTGGAAACACTTGGTCTATCCTGGCTGCCTTTGGGAAACAACAGCATTATTCTTGCAACATCTCAGGAAACCACACAAGTTGAAGCACTTAATTCTATAGTTTCCTTACATGAGATTTATTTTGTGTAGTTTCCCTCGACAAAGTAATCAGCTTGCTATTAATAATTCATGGCAGGGCCCGGAGAGATAGCACAGCGGCGTTTGCCTTGCAAGCAGCCGATCCAGGACCAAAGGTGGTTGGTTCGAATCCCGGTGTCCCATATGGTCCCCCGTGCCTGCCAGGAGCTATTTCTGAGCAGACAGCCAGGAGTAACCCCTGAGCACCGCCGGGTGTGACCCAAAAACCAAAAAAAAAAAAAATTCATGGCAATTATTATTGGTTTAGTAGAAAACCAAGATGTCTGATAGATGCGAATTTTTGGTGGGGAGGAATTTGGGAGTGGTTTGGGACATATAAGCTCTGCTTGGGATTTACTCCTGGTTCTGTGCCAAATTGTCCTTTCTGGTGGTGTTTGGGGCCCATGTGATCTATTGACAGTCAAGCCTGTGATAGCTACATATAAGGCAAGTGCTCGACCTGTTGTAGAATCTTAGACCTACAGATGTGTATGTTGCCTAGTTCTTTGTTCTTTTGCTGCCTGACCTTGGTTCCAGCAGCTACACTTCAGGTACCTTATCTCACAGAAAAAGTCATTCTTTTAATATTTCTATCAGGATTAAGTGTGATGAAATGCCAGGAACTTCGATATTTTATAGCATACACTGCAAAATAAATATTAGAAACTAGGTTATCCTACGTGTACTAGATACAATGAAGTTATATTTTTATTTAGTCCTTTTAATACCCCTATAGGTTTGCTTCTTTTTTGGCATTGTAACTTTAATCTATTTAAAAATATTTTTATTTAGTTGCAGAGTTGTGATTTACAAAGTTATTGATAATTGAATTTTAGTCATATAATATTTCAACACCAATAAACACCACCAGATCTATGCTCATCACCAGTGTTTCAATGTTCCATCATTCCCCACCCTCCATTACCATACTCCCCATCCTTTTCCTGCCACCTTGGCGGTCAGATTACAAAGTTTGGTGGTTGCAGCTTAGATCTTAAATTTTCCTTTTTTTTTTTTTTTTGTTCTCTGCTTTGGATGTTTAGTTATACCACTCTCCCACATCATAAAGATTTGTTTCTACCCAAATAAACAGGAGGTTGAGGCACAGAAAGTCAAACATTTCTTCAGTTTCAGGTAACAAACCCTAAAGCATTTAAATAGCTTATAAGACATGTATTAATCATGGTTGTAATATTTTATATAATAATACCATAAAGATTTTTGTTTCGTTTTTACTGATTTTGAAGCCATACCTTGTAGTACTCAGGGTTAACTTCTGACTCTCCTCATAGATCACATTTATCAGTGCTCAGGAGAACATATGGGATGCTGGAGATGGAACCTGGTTGACTGTATACAACACAAGCCTGTAGCCATTGTACTACCTCTATAGCTCCCTATAATTGCACTTTGAAATTTTCTAAGGCTCTTTTATATGTCCCTTATACTTCTGACTTGGAAAGAAATTGCATTTTTATTTTATAGAGTTGAAATATATATATATATATACACACACACACATATATATATATATATATTGGTTTGGGGCCACACCAGGTGACGGTCAGGGATTACTTCTGGCTATGTGCTCAGAAATCCCTCCTGGCTTGGGGGACCATATGGGACTCTGGGGGATCAAACCACAGTCTACCCTAGACTAGCGTGGACAAGGCAGAGATGCCTTGCTGCTTGTGCCAATGCTCCGGCCCTGAAATACATATTTTTAAATTTTAATTTTTTTTTTTAGGTTTTTCTTTTCAGTTTTGGATCAATCACACCTTGTAGTGCTCAAAATTTGCTCCTGGCCTGGCTCTGTTCTCAGAGATCACTCCTGGCAGGCCTCAGTAGACCATATAATTTTCTGGTGACTGAACCAAAATTTGCTCTGTGCAAAGCTCTAATCTCTGTACTATCTCTCTAGCCCTTAGAGCTGAAATATATTTAATAATCTAAATTATGTATCCAGAGCCACAAGCCTAACAAGTAGATGATGTAGGATATGAATTGAGATCTGCCTCTATTCCCCTTTCTTATGTAGCACACCTAATTGGAAACAATATTCACTACTCAAACTCAGTAAATTTATTTCTTTTTATTTATTTTTTTGATTTGTTTTTCGGGCCACACCTGGTGACTCTCAGGAATTACTCCTGGCTATACACTCAGAAATCACTCCCAGCTTGGGGGACCATATGGGATGCTGGGGGATCGAACCACGGTCTGTTCTCGGCTAGCGCAGGCAAGGCAGAGGCTCTAGCCCCACAAACTCTGTTAATTTAAAACTTCATATTTAAATGTTATTTCTTTTCTTTTCTTTTTTTTTTTTTTTTTTTTTTTTTTTTTTTTTTTTTTTTGGTTTTTGGGCCACACCCGTTTGACGCTCAGGGGATACTCCTGGCTATGTGCTCAGAAATCGCCCCTGGCTTGGGGAGACCATATGGGACGCCGGGGGATCGAACCGCGGTCCGTTCCTTGGCTAGCGCTTGTAAGGCAGACACCTTACCTCTAGCGCCACCTTCCCGGCCCCTTAAATGTTATTTCTACATAAACATATTTATATTATTTCTCAATATTGTGGTGGTGTTTTTCTCTGAACTGCCTTTGTATCTCTGAGCTACATTTTTATGCATTTTTTTTTGAGTGGTGTTAGTGCATGCTTGGATGGGCCTATCAAGTGTGTAGGTTTTATAATATTTACCAATAGTTGCTGCTCCAGTGATCTTTCTCTAGCTACTTTTTATTTTTCAATTAGTATCTCTTTCACCTTAACTTTCTCCTTTCTCACTGGAATATTTAAATGGCAATTCTCCTGCTTTTAGTTTCTCTTATGTACCTCTATTAAGTTGTAAGTGCTGGAGTCAATGCATTTTTCGTCAATATCATTTTTTTTGCTTTATTATTTTACTTGCAATAATTTTCATCCCTCATTATATTTTATTTTCTGAGCTAGCTGAAAAATATGCTTTATGCCACATACTTTTTTTTTTTTTCAAAATCTTTCTTTCTAATGTAGTTGCTATGAGAAAGAGGGAATGAATTTCCTGGTGGTGGTACAAGTCAAATCTCCAACTGTAGCCTTATCTGCACTCTTCTCTTTTCTGAAAATAGATTGCTTGTCACATGTTGCTTCACTTCTTTATGTACAGCTAATTTATATATGAGCCTGAGCCTAAGTGTAGTTAAAGTACATTCCTTCCTTTTATGGTATTTTTCCAGTGCCAAACTGTCTTTTCAACAATGTAAGATAAAGGTGATTTATTCATTCTTTTTCCTTAGTGATCAACAAAGGATTATATTTTCCTTTACAGCTTTACTTCGTCTACCTTATTTGAAAGTGAGTGTATAAAGGACTGATATAGAAAAGAGGTAACACAGTAGCACTAAAACTATTTTTTTTTTGGTACTTGCCAGCTTGCTATTTGGAAACTTGAAATTTTGGAAGACTCTTGGTAAGAGACTCACTATGTCTAAATTGTTTATACAGACAATATGGTTTATTTCAAACACCTACTTTCCTTCTTAGTGTCAGGAGTTTGGTACATGCTAAATCACGGTGCTTGCCTGACCAACTCACTAAAAAATTTAGCTATAATATTTCTCAGAGTTTTTCTTGTAGACAGTATCTCTTGTGTTGTCATGACTTGATGGAGAGTTATGGTAGAGGACTCTTGGGGAGGGTACCTGGTTTTCTGTAGATTTTTCCCAGGTACCCTTTTACTTTGCCAATGTGTTTTTTTGTATTCTTTTGTTGTAATCATTTCTGTGAGTAGGACCATAATCTGACTTCTGAGTCATTTCAGCAAATTATCAAACCTATAACTTTCTTGCAAACTCCTACACAGGTTCCTATTTATTATTTTTTTTTCATAATATACCGATAGTATACTCTTTTACACTGCACTGGCTTTTGTGCAAGCTTTTTATAATGCTAGAATTTCATATATTACCTTTTGTTTCACCTCATTTTTTGTTATATTCTTTCAGTCTATACTTAAAAATCACTCTCTGGTGGCAGGAAAGAGAGTACAGCAAATTGGGTAATTGCCTTTCATGAAGTTGATCTAGGTTTGATTCCCGGCATCTCATATGGTTCCCCAACTACCCTCAAGAGTGATTCCTGAGTGCAAAGCCAGGAGTAATCTTTGAGCACTGCCAAACATGCCTGCTAACCCCCCAAAGAAAATCAGTATGTGTATGGTAAGGTTTTATCACAACAGCTAGAAAATATCAGTTCTTCGTCTCTTTACTCCTGAACCCAAAGATGCCCATATCACGCTTATATTCTTTGCTGCTTAAATCATGAGTTTATTAATAACAAGCACCAGGTCTTACTGCCTTTGTTGCCAGCATTTTAAGAATTATGCATTGTATAACCTAGTATTTTTTTAATTTTTACTTTCTGGCCTCTT